>NW_026571515.1:481580-491580 GCF_026225935.1 Boleophthalmus pectinirostris | reverse complement strand
GTAGAGTCTGTAGAGTCTGTAGAGTCTGTAGAGTCTGTAGAGTCTGTAGAGTCTGTAGAGTCTGTAGAGTCTGTAGAGTCTGTAGAGTCTGTAGAGTCTGTAGAGTAGAGTCTGTAGAGTCTGTAGAGTCTGTATCTGTAGAGTCTGTAGAGTCTGTAGAGTCTGTAGAGAGTCTGTAGAGTCTGTAGAGTCTGTAGAGTCTGTAGAGTCTGTAGAGCGTCTGTAGAGTCTGTAGAGTCTGTAGAGCATCTGTAGAGTCTGTAGAGCGTCTGTAGAGTCTGTAGAGTCTGTAGAGTCTGTAGAGTCTGTAGAGTCTGTAGTAGAGCGTCTGTAGAGAGTCTGTAGAGTCTGTAGAGCGTCTGTAGAGTCTGTAGTCTGTAGAGTCTGTAGAGCGTCTGTAGAGTCTGTAGAGTCTGTAGAGCGTCTGTAGAGTCTGTAGAGTCTGTAGAGTCTGTAGAGTCTGTAGAGTCTGTAGAGTCTGTAGAGTCTGTAGAGAGTCTGTAGAGTCTGTAGAGTCTGTAGAGTCTGTAGAGTCTGTAGAGAGTCTGTAGAGTCTGTAGAGTCTGTAGAGTCTGTAGAGTCTGTAGAGTGTCTGTAGAGTCTGTAGAGTCTGTAGAGTGTCTGTAGAGTCTGTAGAGAGTCTGTAGAGCGTCTGTCTGTAGAGTCTGTAGAGTAGAGTCTGTAGAGTCTGTAGAGTCTGTAGAGTCTGTAGAGTCAGTCTGTAGAGTCTGTAGAGTCTGTAGAGAGTCTGTAGAGTCTGTAGAGAGTCTGTAGAGTCTGTAGAGTGTCTGTAGAGAGTCTGTAGAGTCTGTAGAGCGTCTGTAGAGTCTGTAGAGTGTCTGTAGAGTGTCTGTAGAGCATCTGTAGAGAGTCTGTAGAGTCTGTAGAGCGTCTGTAGAGTCTGTGTCTGTAGAGAGTCTGTAGAGTCTGTAGAGTCTGTTCTGTAGAGCGTCTGTAGAGCGTCTGTAGAGTCTGTAGAGTCTGTAGAGTCTGTCTGTAGAGTCTGTAGAGTCTGTAGAGTCTGAGAGTCTGTAGAGTCTGTAGAGTGTCTGTAGAGTCTGTAGAGTCTGTAGAGTCTGTAGAGTCTGTAGAGTCTGTAGAGCGTCTGTAGAGCGTCTGTAGAGCGTCTGTAGAGCGTCTGTAGAGAGTCTGTAGAGAGTCTGTAGAGCGTCTGTAGAGAGTCTGTAGAGTCTGTAGAGCGTCTGTAGAGGGTCTGTAGAGAGTCTGTAGAGTGTCTGTAGAGTCTGTAGAGTGTCTGTAGAGTGTCTGTAGAGTCTGTAGATCTGTAGAGAGTCTGTAGAGTCTGTAGAGTCTGTAGAGCGTCTGTAGAGTCTGTAGAGTCTGTAGAGCGTCTGTAGAGAGTCTGTAGAGTCTGTAGAGTGTCTGTAGAGTGTCTGTAGAGCGTCTGTAGAGCGTCTGTAGAGTCTGTAGAGTCTGTAGAGAGTCTGTAGAGTGTCTGTAGAGTCTGTAGAGAGTCTGTAGAGAGTCTGTAGAGTCTGTAGAGCGTCTGTAGAGAGTCTGTAGAGTCTGTAGAGTCGTCTGTAGAGTCTGTAGAGTCTGTAGAGTCTGTAGAGTCTGTAGAGTCTGTGTAGAGTCTGTAGAGTCTGTAGAGTCTGTAGAGTCTGTAGAGTCTGTAGAGTCTGTAGAGAGTCTGTAGAGTCTGTAGAGAGTCTGTAGAGTCTGTAGAGTCGTCTGTAGAGAGTCTGTAGAGAGTCTGTAGAGTCTGTAGAGTCTGTAGAGTCTGTAGAGTCTGTAGAGCGTCTGTAGAGTCTGTAGAGTCTGTAGAGTCTGTAGAGTCTGTAGAGTCTGTAGAGAGTCTGTAGAGTCTGTAGAGTCTGTAGAGTCTGTAGAGTCTGTAGAGTCTGTAGAGTCTGTAGAGCGTCTGTAGAGTCTGTAGAGTCTGTAGAGTCTGTAGAGTGTCTGTAGAGTCTGTAGAGTCTGTAGAGTCTGTAGAGTCTGTAGAGTCTGTAGAGAGTCTGTCTGTAGAGAGAGAGTCTGTAGAGTCTGTAGAGTCTGTAGAGAGTCTGTAGAGTCTGTAGAGCGTCGTCTGTAGAGTCTGTAGAGTCTGTAGAGTCTGTAGAGTCTGTAGAGAGTAGAGTCTGTAGAGTCTGTAGAGTCTGTAGAGTCTGTAGAGTCTGTAGAGTCTGTAGAGTCTGTAGAGTCTGTAGAGAGAGTCTGTAGAGAGTCAGAGTCTGTGAGAGTCTGTAGAGTCTGTAGAGTCTAGAGAGTCTGTAGAGCGTCTGTAGAGTCTGTAGAGTCTGTAGAGTCTGTAGAGTCTGTAGAGTCTGTAGAGAGTCTGTAGAGAGTCTGTAGAGAGTCTGTAGAGTCTGTAGAGTCTGTAGAGTCTGTAGAGTCTGTAGAGAGTCTGTAGAGTCTGTAGAGTCTGTAGAGTCTGTAGAGTCTGTAGAGTCTGTAGAGTCTGTAGAGTCTGTAGAGTCTGTAGAGTCTGTAGAGTCTGTAGAGTCTGTAGAGTCTGTAGAGAGTCTGTAGAGAGTCTGTAGAGTCTGTAGAGCGTCTGTAGAGTCTGTAGAGTCTGTAGAGTGTCTGTAGAGTCTGTAGAGTCTGTAGAGAGTCTGTAGAGAGTCTGTAGAGTCTGTAGAGTCTGTAGAGTCTGTAGAGAGTCTGTAGAGTCTGTAGAGTCTGTAGAGTCGTCTGTAGAGTCTGTAGAGTCTGTAGAGTCTGTAGTCTGTAGAGTCTGTAGAGAGTCTGTAGAGTCTGTAGAGTCTGTAGAGTCTGTAGAGAGTCTGTAGAGAGTCTGTAGAGTCTGTAGAGAGTCTGTAGAGCGTCTGTAGAGTCTGTAGAGAGTCTGTAGAGAGTCTGTAGAGCGTCTGTAGAGTCTGTAGTCTGTAGAGTCTGTACTGTAGAGTCTGTAGAGAGAGTCTGTAGAGCGTCTGTAGAGTCTGTAGAGTCTGTAGAGTCTGTAGAGAGTCTGTAGAGAGTCTGTAGAGTCGTCTGTAGAGTCTGTAGATCTGTAGAGTCTGTAGAGAGTCTGTAGAGAGTCTGTAGAGTCTGTAGAGTCTGTAGAGAGTCTGTAGAGAGTCTGTAGAGGGTCTGTAGAGCGTCTGTCCTGCTGTCTGTTGTGTTTTCTCTGTGCTTAACTGTTTGATTTTCATTTTCTGGTCGTTGGTTCAGTTAAATTCAAACATTTGGAGCAGAAAATGAGTGAAGTTGAATTTTTCCGGTGAAAAGGATTTTCTGTTTTTCTGTTTCGTTGTTTATAGATTTAAAATAAATAAAAAGTGAAATCTGTGTTTGCGTCTGAAGCGGCGGCCATCTTGGGACCCCGTGTGCTGTCAGACCAGGTTAACGTGACTTAACCCTTCCAGACCTAAGGGCATTTTTGGTACATTTGTCCTCGCCTGGATTTTTTTCCTAATTTTGCTATTAAAACTCTCCCTTTTATCCCCTAATGAAGTGCTATACATCCTTTTTTTCAGTACAACCTGTTCTTTCACAATCTGAGTGCTGTAGTTGTGTCATATGGCTGTAATAAAAGCTATAGCACTAGAAATACAAAGGAAAAAAAAAAAAACGGAAAATAATATTCACACTCCTTTATTCAAAACACACAGCAAACATGTATAAACAACTTTTTAGACATAATAAATACTTAGTTTAGGATCTTAGCTACAAAAGCGCAAAATATGAAGTTTGTAGGTATTCTAATAATGTCATTTTTGCCCTCAAAACAAAAAAAAGTGCACTCGTCCAAGTCCTTCACTAGTGCCAATCATGGAAGCAGTTCCTATCAGGCACCAGGCATAGTGCCACATCACAGGCCTTGCATTTCCATGCAGTACACTGCCTCTTCCCCTGTGTTTGTCAGCAGTGCACACATGACAGCCTCCCATATGATCCTTGCCTGCTGCGGTCTTCCTGGTGTGGTGGTTAGTAAGTGTGGTGATGGAGATGAAGTACTGAGGAGTGGAGATCTGGATCTTCCATGCCCTCCATCCCTGCCCCTCCTCCTGCTCTCAGAGGAGATCGTAGGTGTTGAAGGTGTTGATGGTTCTGGACGGGTGGCTGGGGTTGTAGACACTGATGAAGCTGGGGAGACACCTGAAGTGAATGGCACAGGGGAATCTGGAGGAGCCTGAGGAACATCCTCTGACTCAGCACTAAACAAAAGAAAAGGAAAAAATGTTAGTTTGTGTAAAACTTGTGTATTACATATGGACTACAACAAGTCTAAGTCTAGTGCAGCAGGGGCAAACACAAAGCACAACCCCATCCCCCACCCAAATGGTGTCAACAGATTATGACCTCACTAATTAGGACATCCACACCTCCCAAACCACTTCATCCACTTTACACATGTAGTTTGTAGCTCGTTATTACAAACAACAACATACATGTCATAAGTCTAGTGCAACACAGGTAAACAGTTGTCTGAAGTTCACAATCTCATCCCCCACCTAAATGATTATACCCCTCACGCATCAAATAAAACTGTATCCAAACAATGCGTAAATAGGCATTACACATGCTACTATTATGTATTTACGCCCGTTTACTACAAGTGTTGCATGATGTTTGCTCTAAATAACTATGAAATATTTGCTACTTACTCTTCAATAGGGTCCAGATCCTCCAGGTAATCCAACTCTTCATCTGTATAAAAAGTGTCCACATCGGACTCGGCGTCACTGTCAGGCTCCGTTACCATCGCCACTGCTTCCAGCAAGGAAAGTGACGCTTTGCGTGTCATTTCTGTTCGTTCGTTCTTTCGTTCTTTCTTTCTTTCTTTCTTCTGATAGACTCCCCGGAGCTCTTTATCCTCTGTGCGCAAAACAACAAATGCCTTGGCACACGAATGTGTGTACGCCAAGCGTGCATCTGCGCGCACCTGCTCACACCCGCGCGCACCCGATTCATTGCTCGGCACTAGGCTGTTTACGTCCTGTTGGGTGTATTATGTATCATTTGCAAGTGAAAAAAACTTTTCAAATAAAAATAGTAAGGGATGCGCAATTACGCACACCGAGATGCGTAATTTGCCATTTACTTGAGAAATAATGGTACTTAGGTCTGCTTTATCAAATGCTATGAGCACAGACGCTCAGAGGAGAAACTATCTTGACTTACAACAATCTTTGGCAAAGTTTGGGCCAATGAAAATGGATGGAGCGCGTCACGCGCCGAAGAGCGAAGTTCCTATTGGACACCTGTTTTCACTACGTCACCACGCAGCGTGCGTGTGACGTAGGATGATGCCGGAAAGATGCTCGTAAAGCCACGGGTTTTATCTATACAAGGGGAAAAAATTAAGTCTCTATCTTTTATGGTTAAAAAGTTATGCGCGGTTATGTAAAACATGTCTGCCGGTACGTATACGTATACGATACCGTCGGTCTGGAAGGGTTAACCGTCCGCCTCCTACTGACGCTGCTGTAGAAGTGTCTTGCTCCAGGACACAGTGAGGGATTTGAACCGGTGACCTCCTGGTTGTCGGTTAAACGCGCAGACTGAGGTTGTGCTGTGACTCTTGTGTTTCAGACGTGCCTCAGCCGGAGTTGATGCTGACGACCACCAGGGGGCGAGCGACGGTGGCCGGGCTGGACGCCACGCAGGAGTACGTCCTGCAGGTGCTCATGCTCAACGGCACCACGGAAAAACTCCTGGCAAAGAGACGCTTCTCCAGTAAGAACCGAACCCACGACCTCATCTAACCCTGCTCTAGTGTGAAGTGTGAGCAAATGTCCCGCAGTGGAGCTTTAACCCTCTGTCCCCGGAGCGGTGTGTGTGTGTGGTGTGTCCCGTGTGTGTGTTTGTTTGTTTGTGTTTGTGTGTGTTTCTTGTGTGTGTGTGTTTGTGTGTTTGTTAGTTTCTCGTGTGTGTGTGTGTTTGTTTGTGTGTGTTCTCGTGTGTGTGTGTGTGTTTGTGTGTTTCTGTGTGTGTGTGTGTTTCTGTGTGTGTGTGTTGTGTGTTTCTTGTGTGTGTGTGTTTGTGTGTTTGTGTGTGTGTGTGTGTGTTTGTGTGTGTTTCGTGTGTTGTGTGTGTGTGTGTGTTTGTGTGTTTCTCGTGTGTGTGTGTGTGTGTTTGTGTGTTTCTTGTGTGTGTGTGTGTGTGTTGTGTGTTTCTCGTGTGTGTGTGTGTGTGTGTGTGTGTGTGTGTGTGTGTTTGTGTGTTTCTCGTGTGCGTCTGATTGTGTTTTCCTCAGACTCTGTGTAATCTGTGTGATCTGTGTTTGTGTTTTCAAACCTCGGGTCAAAGTTCAGAGTTCAGGTTCAGCGTTGTCAGACGGGGCGGCTTCTTTTGTGGTCGGGAGGATCAGATTTGTGCGACTTTCAACAAGTTTGGGCGTTTTTTTGTTTTCACACCGATTAACACGAAAACACGAAAACACAAAAACATTCCATTCCATTTTCGTCCGCTTATCCGGGGCCGGGTCGCGGAGGCAGCAGTTTAAGCAGGGACTCCCAGACTTCCCTTTCCATGCACACGTCCTCCAGCTCCTCCGGGGGAACCCGAGGTGTTCCCAGGCCAGCCCAGAGACAGAGTCCCTCCAGCGTGTCCTGGGTCTTCCCCGGGGCCTCCTCCCGGCGGGACATGAACACCTCCTGAGGGAGGCGCCCAGGAGGCATCCGGAACAGATGCCCGAGCCTCAACTGGCTCCTCTCAATGTGAAGGAGCAGCGGCTCTACTCCGAGCTCCTCCCGTGTGACTGAGCTCCTCACTCTGTCTCTAAGGGAGACGCCCAGACACCCTGCGGAGGAAACTCATTTCGAGCCCTTGTATCCGCGATCTCGTCCTTTCGGTCACTACCCAGACTCATGACCAGAGGTGAGAGGAGGAACGAAGACTGACCGGTAAATCGAGAGCTTCACCTTTCGACTCAGCTCCTCTTCACCACAACGACCGATACAGCGACCGCATCACTGCCGAAGCTGCACCGATCCGCCTGTCAATCTCACGTTCCGTCCTTCCCTCACTCAAGAACAAGTCCCCGAGATACTTGAACTCCTCCACTTGAGGCAAAGACTCCCCACCACCCGGAGAGGGAGAGACGCATTTTTCTGGTCGAGAACCATGGCCTTGGATTTGGAGGAGCTGATCTTCATCCCAGCCGCTTCACACTCGGGTCAAACCACCCCAGTGCACATTGCAGGTCCTGGTTCGATGAAGCAAACAGGACAACATCATCTGCAAACAGCAGAGATGAGATCCTGTGGTCCCCAAACCGGACCCCCTCCGGCCCCTGACTGCGCCTAGAAATTCTGTCCATAAACACAATGAATAGAACCGGTGACAGGTGCAGCCCTGGCGGAGTCCAACATGCACCGGGAACAGGTCTGACTTACTGCCGGCAACGAACACAGCTCCTGCTCCGGTCATACAGGGACCGGACCCCATACTCCCAGAGCACCCCCCACAGGACACCACGAGGGACACGGTCGAATGCCCCCTCCAAGTCCACAAAACACATGTGGACTGGTTGGGCAAACTCCCATGAACCTCGAGCACCGATGGAGAGTGTAGAGCTGGTCCAGTGTTCCACGGCCAGGACCAAAACCACACTGCTCCTCCTGGATCCCCTATCGGGCGGATTCTCCTCTCCAGTCCCTGGCATAGACCGGGGAGGCTGAGGAGTGTGATCCCCTATAGTTGGAACACACCCTCCGGTCCCCCTTCTTATACAGAGGGACCACCACCCCGGTTTGCCAGTCCAGAGGTACTGTCCCCGACCGCCACGCGATGTTGAAGAGGCGTGTCAGCCAAGACACACAACATCCAGAGACTTAAGATACTCAGGACGGATCTCGTCCACCCCCGGAGCCTTGCCACCAAGGAGCTTTAACCACCTCAGTGACTTCAGCCAGGGTGATGGATGAGTCCACCACTGAGTCCCCAGCCTTGGCCTCCTCCTCGGAGGACGTGACGGTGGGATTGAGGAGATCCTCAAAGTTTTCCTTCCACCGTCCGACTACATCCCCAGTCGAGGTCAGCAGCTCTCCCCCCGCACTGTAAACGGTGTTGGTGAAGAACTGCTTTCCCCTCCTGAGGCGCCGGACGGTTTGCCAGAATCTCTTTGAGGCCGTCCGATAGTCCTCCTCCATGGCCTCCCCGAACTCCTCCCAGCTCCGAGTTTTTTGCCTCCACATCCGCACGGGCTGCAGCACGCTTGGCCCGCCGGTACCCGTCAGCTGCTTCAGGAGTCCCCCGAGCCAAAAAGACCCGATAGGACTCCTTCTTCAGCTTGACGGCATCCCTTACTTCCGGTGTCCACCACCGGGTTCTGGGGTTGCCGCCGCGACAGGCACCACAGACCTTACGCCCACAGCTCCGAGCAGCTGCATTGACAATGGAAGTGGAGAACAGAGCCACTCAGACTCCATATCTCCAGCCTCCCCCGGAATTTGGGAGAAGTCCTCCCGGAGGTGCGAGTTGAAAATCCTGCTGACAGAGGCTCCGCCAGACGTTCCCAACAGACCCTCACTACACGCTTGGGCCTGCCAGGTCTTTCCGGCTTCCTCCTCCGCCAGCGAACCCAACTCACAACCAGGTGGTGATCAGTTGACAGCTCAGCCCCTCTCTTCACCCGAGTGTCCAAGACACGCGGCCGGAGATCAGATGACACGACGACAAAGTCGATCATCGACCTCCGGCCTAGGGTGTCCTGGTGCCACGTGCACTTATGGACCTTGTGCTCGAACATGGTGTTCGTTATGGACAAACTGTGACTAGCACAGAAGTCCAATAACAAGAACACCGCTCGGGTTCAGATCAGGGAGGCCGTTCCTCCCAATCACCCCTCTCCAAGTGTCACTGTCGTTGCCCACGTGGGCGTTGAAGTCCCCCAGTAGAAACAACGGAGTCCCCGGTCGGTGCACTGTCTAGTACCCCTCCCAGGGACTCCAAGAAGGCCGGGTACTCGAGTACTCAGCACTGCTGTTCGGCCCGTAGGCCGACACCACAGTGAGAGACCTGTCCCCGACCCGAAGCCGCAGGGACGCGACCCTCTCGTTCACTGGGGTGAACTCCAACACACAGCGACTGAGCTGTGGGGCAATGAGCCCACACCAGCCCCCCCCCCACACCAGCCCCACACCAGCCCACACAGCCCCCCCCCACACCAGCCCCCCCCCACCCACACCAGCCCCACACCAGCCCCACACCAGCTCGCCGCCGCTCCCCGCAGGCAACACCAGAAAGATGGAGGGTCCAACCCCTCTCGAGAGGTTGGGTACCAGAGCCCAAGCTGTGCTGGAGGTGAGGCCGACTGTATCTAGCCGGTACCTCTCAACCTCCCGCACAAGCTCAGGCTCCTTCCCCCCAGTGAGGTGACGTTCCACGTCCCTACAGCCAGGTTCTGTGTCCGTGGACTATGTTGCCGGGATCCCTGACCCCGACCGCTGCCTAGTTCACATCGCACCCGACCCCTATGAAACCCTCTGCGGGTGGTGAGCCCACAGGAGGGCGGGCCCACGTCGTCCCTTCGGCTGAGCCCGGCCGGGCCCCGTGGGCAAAGGCCCGGCCACCAGGCGCTCGCTTTCGAGCCCCAACCCCAGGCCTGGCTCCAGGGTGGGGCCCCGGCTGCGCCGTACCGGGCGACGTCACGGTCCTTGTTTTTATACTGTTCATAGAGGTTTATGAACTGCTCTTAGTCTGCCCCGTCACCTAGGACCTGTTCGCCATGGGAGACCCTCCCAGGGGCATAAAGCCCCGGGCAACACAGCTCCTAGGATCATTCGGGTACAAACTCCCCCACCACAGTAAAGTGGCAGTTCAAGGGGAGACACACAAACATAAACATTTTATTTTATTTATTTATTTTTTATTTTTTTTACACAAAAACATAAAAACATAAAAACACAAAAACATAAAAACATAAAAACACAAAAACACAAAAATACAAAAATACAAAAACACGAAACACAAAACAGGAGGAACCATGTGAAACTTTCACTCCGTCCAGTTTATGGACGAGCTCCTGCACACAAATCAACAGACGTCCTCTACGCAGACCACAGAGAGTGTACGGTCTGTGGTTCAGTCTGTG
>NW_026571515.1:471580-479080 GCF_026225935.1 Boleophthalmus pectinirostris | reverse complement strand
ACACACACACACACACACACACACACACACACACACACACACACACACACACACACACACACACACACACAACACACACACACACAGGTAGAACACACAACACACACACACACAACACACACACACACACACACACACACACACACAGGTACACACACAACACACACACACACACACACACACACACACACACACACACACACACACACACACACACACACACACACACACACACACACACACACACACACACACACACACACACAGGTGCACAGACAGGGCACAGACAGGTGTCACAGACAGGTGCTACAGACAGGTGCTACAGACAGGTGCTACAGACAGGTGCTACAGACAGGTGTCACAGACAGGTGCTACAGACAGGTGCTACAGACAGGTGCTACAGACAGGTGCTACAGACAGGTGCTACAGACAGGTGCTCATATTTGTCTTTATATTTCGTGTGGAGTTTGTCGTTCGTGTTTTTGAGTTTTTCTTCTTTATTTGAGACGGTGCAGTAACAAGTGCTTAGCACTCCTGCCTCACAGTGAGAAGGTTGTGGGTTGGATCCCCGAGTCGCCCGGGTCGTTCTCCTCGTGTCTGGACGAGTTTCCTCCAGGAACAGAACAGACGATGGTCAAAGATCAGTTAAAAACAAACAACCAGTGACGACAGGAGAACATCAGCACTTCACCCTCACCGCTTTACAACGTCTGTAAAAAGATCTGTAGATTGGTCTCCATGGAGATAAAAAAGTTTAATGTCATACTGTGGAACATTCCAAACAAAGAGAAAAGCATTTGATGAACTTTCCTCCAGAAAAATTCCACAGTTCACCTTTGAATCGGAGCTGTTCCTCAAACTGTTCTCCTCAGATGTTTCTCCAGGTTCTGAAGTTTCATTTGGAGAGATTCATGTTTGAGGAATCTTTTAATCGCTTTAAACGCCCCTGGTGTCCTCAAAGGTCCCCCACCCGAGTCCTGACCAGACCTTCAGACCTTCAGCCCTGGAGTCGTTCTCGTGGAGATAATGACAGAGCAGGGGGGGGGGGGCGTGTCTCTCTTGCTCTTTAATCAGCCGAGCGTCTCCTCCTCCTCTCTCCTGCTCAGAGCTTCTCGTCTGGACCTTCAGGAGGAGTCACAGATGTGCTTCAGGAGGCTCCCGCTTTATTTGACCGTTTTTATGGAGCGTGAGAAGAAACGCTCAGATTTTACAGTTTTACCCGACGGACGATGGGAAACAAAACCAGTGAATCAGAATCATCAGCTCCAGGAAACTTCCAAATGAAACAAAACGACACAAAACGGAGTCAGACGTTTGTGTTTCGTTTGTGTCGTGAAGTTTCGTTTGTTTGATTCTGGTTCTTCAGACTTTCTCAGTTTTATTTTGGATCGATGAGTCAAAACGTGAAACAGCCTCAAAACTCTGGGTCTGTTTTCATTTGTGTGAGTTTATTTCTAAAACGATTCACGATTATTTTTGTGTAAATTATATTTTGTTCGTTTGTTTTCAGCGACTTGAACAAAACTCCACAAAACTCGTGAAGAGAAACGAGCTAAACCAGGACTAAACCAGGTCTAAACCAGAACTAAACCAGGACCAGGACTAAAACCAGGACTAAACCAGAACTAAACCAGGAACTAAACTAAACCAGTAAAAACTACTAAACCAGGGACTAAACCAGACTAAACCAGGGACTAAAACCAGAACTAAACCAGAACTAAACCAGGACTAAACCAGGACTAAACCAGGAAAACTAAACCAAACCAGGACTAAACCAGAACTAAACCAGACTAAACCAGAACTAAACCAGGACTAAACCAGGACTAAACCAGAACTAAACCAGACTAAACCAGCTAAACCAGAACTAAACCAGAACTAAACCAGGACTAAACCAGGAACTAAACCAGGACTAAACCAGGACTAAACCAGACTAAACTAAACCAGGAACTAAAACCAGGACTAAACCAGAACTAAACCAACTAAACCAGGACTAAACCAGGACTAAACCAGGACTACTAAACCAGAAACCAGAACTAAACCAGAACTAAACCAGAACTAAACCAGGACTAAACCAGGACTAAACCAGACTAAACCAGACTAAACCAGAACTAAACCAGGACTAAACCAGGACTAAACCAGGACTAAACCAGGAACTAAACCAGGACTAAACCAGGACTAAACCAGACTAAACCAGACTAAACCAGGGACTAAACCAGAACTAAACCAGACTAAACCAGAACTAAACCAGGACTAAACCAGGACTAAACCAGGAACTAAACCAGAGGACTAAACTAAACCAGACTAAACCAGGACTAAACCAGGACTAAACCAGACTAAACCAGAACTAAACTAAACCAGAACTAAACCAGGACTAAACCAGAACTAAAACCAGAACTAAACCAGGAACTAAACCAGGACTAAACCAGGACTAAACCAGAACTAAACCAGAACTAAACCAGAACTAAACCAGACTAAACCAGGACTAAAACCAGACTAAACCAGAACTAAACCAGCCAGAACTAAACCAGGACTAAACCAGGAACTAAACCAGAACTAAACCAGACTAAACCAGGACTAAACCAGGACTAAACCAGGACTAAACCAGAACTAAACCAGCAGGACTAAACCAGGACTAAACCAGGACTAAACCAGAACTAAACCAGGACTAAACCAGGACTAAACCAGAAACCAACTAAACCAGGACTAAACCAGGAACTAAACCAGGACTAAACCAGGAACTAAACCAGGACTAAACCAGGACTAAACCAGGAACTACTAAACCAGGACTAAACCAGAACTAAACCAGGACTAAACTAAACCAGGACTAAACCAGGACTAAACCAGACTAAACCAACTAAACCAGGACTAAACCAGGACTAAACCAGACTAAACCAGAACTAAACCAGAACTAAACCAGGACTAAATTAAACCAGTTCCACCTTGTGATGTCATGAAGTGGTCGTTTCCTTTTCTCTGTAGTTCAGTCCAGATTTGGCGACTCCACGACTGAAATGTTCCAGGTGATTCTAGTGAAGGTGAAGTGTGGAGTTTAAAAACACAGTGGAGCACTTCCTGTATCACCACATGATGACATCATAAGGTGGAACTCGTTCTGATGTTCTGTTGTTCTGATGTTCTGATGTTCTGATGTTCTGATGTTCTGATGTTCTGATGTTCTGATGTTCTGATGTTCTGATGTTCTGATGTTCTGATGTTCTGATGTTCTGATGTTCTGATGTTCTGATGTTCTGATGTTCTGATGTTCTGATGTTCTGATGTTCTGATGTTCTGATGTTCTGATGTTCTGATGTTCTGATGTTCTGATGTTCTGTTGTTCTGATGTTCTGATGTTCTGTTGTTCTGATGTTCTGATGTTCTGATGTTCTGATGTTCTGATGTTCTGATGTTCTGTTGTTCTGATTGTTCTGATGTTCTGATGTTCTGATGTTCTGATGTTCTGATGTTCTGATGTTCTGATGTTCTGATGTTCTGATGTTCTGTTGTTCTGATGTTCTGTTGTTCTGTTGTTCTGATGTTCTGATGTTCTGATGTTCTGATGTTCTGATGTTCTTGTTCTGATGTTCTGATGTTCTGATGTTCTGATGTTCTGATGTTCTGATGTTCTGATGTTCTGTTGTTTGTGTGCAGGTCTGACCCAGTACAGCTCCGACCCCAGAACCGAGTGGAACCTGAACAACTTCACGCAGAAGGAGGATCTGCTGGAGGCCGTGCGCAGCTTCAGATACAAGGGAGGAAACACGTTCACAGGTGAGAACCCGACGTCCGACCACAGGAAGTGAGCGCGGCTGCGATCGGGCTCCACGGACTCTGGCTCCAGCTCAGTTTGTGTGTAAAAGCTCCTCACTCTTCCCTCTGGACCTGCTGCTCCAGGATCTTCTCTCTCACCGCTCGGGGCTTTCAACAGTTTGTCCCAAATCCAGATCTGAACATTAAGAACCGACCAATCAGGCGCCTTCTCTCCCCCCGAGGCCCCTCCCACTACCGTTAGCAACAGGTTTGATTGACAGCGTTTAAACCAGTGGTGCGGGCAGGAGGGGGCGTTACCCTCTACAGCAGAAGAGTCCAACTCATGTTGTTCCGGGGGTCGAGTCGTGTTTGATCCAAAGTGTCCGGATCAGAAACTCATGTCATATAAACCCCAAAAATAACAAGAAGTTCAAATATTTGTGCAGAGAAACACAAATCTATTACACAAATCTTTTTGAATTGATGAACTCTTTCTTTTACTAAATATTATAATATTATGAACAACCTGAAACTTGAAGAAAAATACAATTTCAACACAAAGTTTGAACATGAACTTGTCTGTAAACAGAATAAGTCCATTTTTGTTGTAAAATCCTGCACTCGGCTCCACTTTTCTCATGTTGGACATTTTTCTGATGAGGGTCACGGTCAACAGTCAAAACGATCGTCCTTTAAGAGCGTTTGGAAAGAGACAAGTCTTCATTTGTGCTGCTCTGGTGGGAGGGGCCACGTACAGAGACGCTGGAGACGCTGCTGTGTGATAAACACCACACAAAATTAACACCATTTTAATAAAAAAATATCATGAAAATATTTTAGTAGAAAATCAGCTGAGGGCCAGAATAAAGGTCTTGGAGGGCCGGATCTGGCCCCCAGGCCACATGTTTGACACCTGTGATCTACAGTCTCGCTCCTGATTGGCTCGTTGGTTGCTATGATACTCATGGTCAGAAAAATATGGAACTCCAAATTTGCTCCAAACAACTGGAATCTATGAAAAAAATATAGATTCTGAAGAAAAAAAATAAATAATTAATTTATTTGTGAAATTGATGAATTTTAGGAAAACAGAAACATCTGAACTCTGAGTTTTTAAAAAGAAATAAGTGACACACGTTTCAAATCAGAGTGAAGACTAAACCAGGACTAAACCAGGACTAAACCAGGACTAAACCAGGACTAAACCAGGACTAACTAAACCAGAACTAAACCAGGACTAAACCAACCAGGACTAAACCAGGAACTAAACCAGGACTAAACCAGGACTAAACCAGAACTAAACCAGGACTAAACCAGGACTAACCAGGACTAAACCAGGACTAAACCAGGACTAAACCAGACTAAACCAGACTAAACCAGGACTAAACCAGGACTAAACCAGACTGAACCAGGACTAAACCAGGACTAAACCAGGACTAAACCAGGTCTAAACCAGGTCTAAACAGGACTAAACCAGGACTAAACCAGGACTAAACCAGGACTAAACCAGGACTGAACCAGGACTAAACCAGGACTAAACCAGGACTAAACCAGGTCTAAACCAGGACTAAACCGGACTAAACCAGGGACTAAACCAGGTCTAAACCAGGTCTAAACCAGAGGTCTAAACCAGGACTAAACCAGGACTAAACCAGGTCTAAACCAGGTCTAAACCAGGACTAAACCGGTACTAAACCAGGACTAAACCAGGACTAAACCAGGTCTAAACCAGGACTAAACCAGGACTAAACCAGGACTAAACCAGGTCTAAACCAGGACTAGACCGGTACTAAACCAGGACTAAACCAGGACTAAACCAGGTCTAAACCAGGTCTAAACCAGGTCTAAACCAGAACTAAACCAGGTCTAAACCAGGACTAGACCGGTACTAAACCAGGACTAAACCAGGACTAAACAGGACTAAACCAGGTCTAAACCAGGACTAAACCAGGTCTAAACCAGGTCTAAACCAGGACTAAACCAGGAGTCCATGCAGAAATATAAAACGACCTTAAGACGGCAGTGAGTTTCCTGAGGGTGGAGAACGTCACACTGGGTCTTTACACATGTGGAAGAGGCTCTGGTCACATGTGGACGTCACAAAAACCCACTGAGATGTTTCCACAGGAGAAATGTCCATCACAGCTTCATCTGGAGCAAACGCTGAGGACCACGACGTCACGACGTCACGACGTCACGACGTCACGACGTCACGACGTCACGACGTCACGACGCCACGACGTCACGACGCCACGACGTCACGACGCCACGACGTCACGACGTCACGACGTCACGCTCACTCTGATCTATGATACAGTCTGTGTTTGCTCCTCTCGTCTTCTGCTCTTCTGCTCCTCTCTGTCTCTGTCCAGATGTTCCCTCTGTCTCTGTCCAGATGTTCCCTCTGTCTCTGTCCAGATGTTCTCTCTGTCTCTGTCCAGATGTTCCCTCTGTCTCTGTCTCTGTCCAGATGTTCCCTCTGTCTCTGTCCAGATGTTCTCTCTGTCTCTGTCCAGATGTTCCCTCTGTCTCTGTCTCTGTCCAGATGTTCCCTCTGTCTCTGTCTCTGTCCAGATGTTCCCTCTGTCTCTGTCTCTGTCCAGATGTTCCCTCTGTCTCTGTCCAGATGTTCCCTCTGTCTCTGTCCAGATGTTCCCTCTGTCTCTGTCTCTGTCCAGATGTTCCCTCTGTCTCTGTCCAGATGTTCCCTCTGTCTCTGTCTCTGTCCAGATGTTCCCTCTGTCTCTGTCCAGATGTTCCCTCTGTCTCTGTCTCCGTCCAGATGTGACGTGGGGGTGTGTGTTGCAGGTCAGGCTCTTCTTCACGTGATGGAGCACAGTATGACGGCGGCGTCTGGAAGGCGCTCGGACGTTCCTCTGTTCCTGATTCTTCTGACCGACGGAAAATCTCAGGACGACGCCATTTCAGCCGCCACCAAACTGAAGAACAGCGGCGCCGAGATCATCGCCGTGGGTACGGGAGGGGGCGGGGCCGGGAGAGGGGGCGGGGCTAGTAGAGCGGCGGTGACTCTCTGATGTGACGCGGTTTCAGGAGTGAAGAACGCGGACGAGGCGGAGCTGCTGCAGGTGGCGTCGGGTCCAGAGGAGTTAAACATGTACAACGTCAACGACTTCCCCCTCCTCAGTAAACTGGTGTCACGCCTCGTGCACATCCTGTGTGTGCGAATCCACGAGCGCAGCAACGCCAACGCCAAACGTGAGTCACACTTTATACAGAGAATGAACATTAAAATAAGACATTACAGTTTGCAGTACAAGCCACACCTCTTGTACGAGGCTCCGCCCCCCAGGCTCCCACATCACAACTCTCCATAAAAACACAAAAACACAACACAAAACTGAACACAACAACTGGACAAACTGATGTGCAGGAGTTTCATCAGTGTGAGTGTGATGCTCTGAAGGGGGAGGGACTCAGCACAGAGAGTGACATGTGTTACTGTTTATACCCAAGAGTTTTTAAACCTGTACTCACCTGTCCCTGTCACTGTCACTCACCCTGTCACCTCTGTCTCACCTGTCACTCACCTGTCCCTCTGTCACTCACCTGTCCCTCACTGTCTGTCACTCACCTGTCACCTGTCACCTGTCACTCACCTGTCACTCACCTGTCCCTCACCTGTCACTCACCCTGTCACCTGTCCTCACCTGTCTCACCTGTCACTCACCTGTCACTCACCTGTCCCTCACTGTCACCTGTCACCTGTCACTCACTCACCTGTCCCTCACCTGT
>NW_026571515.1:461580-466580 GCF_026225935.1 Boleophthalmus pectinirostris | reverse complement strand
CTATATACTCTATATACTTATATATACTTTATATACTCTATATATATATACTATATATATATATACTCTATATATATATACTTTATATACTTTATATACTCTATATATATATACTTTATATACTTTATATATATATACTCTATATATACTTATATACATGTATAAATATATACACTGCTCACTGCCCGAGCCACGACACGTACGAAATATACATATGTTTACTGTATATATACTGTATACACCTGTGAGTACACACAGTCCATCTGTAGTCCTGGGCTGGTCCCTGGGCTGGTCCTGGTTTATCCTGGGCTGGTCCTGGGCTGGTCCTGGTTTACTGGTGTTTAGTCCTGGACTGGTCCTGGTTTAGTTCTGGTTTTTATTCATCATGAAGAAAATGCAGGTTTTTCAAGAGAGATAAAATAAATAATAAATAAAAAAAAAAAAGTGGTTGTACATGTGCAGGTTTTTGATGTTGGTAAAAATGGTCAAAATAATAAATGTAAACAGACAGATGCTCTGCAGACGGATGTGGAAAATGCTGAACTGCGGAACATTTCAGGGGTTTGTGGTTCTGCTCAGGTCATTTGACCCAAACTGTTCAAATCTTTATATTTAAAGAAAAGATTAGGTCAGGTTGAGAAACAGACAGGTGACAGACAGTGTGAGAGACAGACAGGTGAGAGACAGAGAGACAGACAGGTGAGAGACAGACAGGTGAGAGAAACAGACAGGTGAGAGACAGACAGGTGAGACAGACAGACAGGTGAGAGACAGACAGAGAAACAGACAGGTGAGAAACAGACAGGTGAGAGACAGACAGGTGAGAGACAGAGAGACAGACAGGTGAGAAACAGACAGGTGAGAGAGACAGAGAGACAGACAGGTCAGACAGAGAAACAGACAGGTGAGAGACAGACAGGTGAGCAGACAGACAGACAGGTGAGAGAACAGACAGGTGAGAGACAGACAGGTGAGAGACAGACAGACAGACAGGTGAGAGACAGACAGGTGAGCAGACAGGTGAGAGACAGACAGGTGAGAGACAGACAGACGAGAGAGACAGACAGGTGACAGAGACAGACAGGTGAGAAACAGACAGGTGAGAGACAGACAGGTGAGAGACAGACAGGTGAGAGACAGACAGGTGAGGGACAGACAGGTGAGAGACAGACAGAGAGACAGACAGGTGAGAGACAGACAGGTGACAGACAGAGACAGACAGGTGACACAGAGACAGACAGGTGAGAAACAGACAGGTGACAGAGACAGACAGGTGAGAGAGACAGACAGGTGAGACAGACAGGACAGACAGGTGAGAGAGACAGACAGGTGAGAGACAGACAGGTGAGAGACAGACAGGTGAGACAGACAGGTGAGACAGACAGGTGAGGAGACAGACAGGTGAGAGACAGACAGGTGAGACAGACAGGTGAGAGACAGACAGGTGAGGGACAACAGACAGGTGAGAGACAGGTGAGAGACAGACAGGTGAGACAGACAGACAGGTGAGACAGACAGGTGAGAGACAGAGAGACAGACAGGTGACAGGGACAGACAGGTGAGACAGGTGACAGACAGGTGACAGAGAGACAGACAGGTGAGAGACAGACAGACAGACAGGTGAGACAGAGACAGACAGGTGAGACAGACAGGTGAGAAGACAGACAGGTGAAGAAGACAGACAGGTGAGACAGACAGACAGACAGGTGAGGTCAGACAGGTGAGGACAGACAGACAGACAGACAGGTGAGAGACAGACAGGTGAGGGACAGACAGGTGAGGGCAGACAGACAGGTGAGAGACAGACAGGTGAGAGACAGACAGGTGAGGGCAGACAGGTGAGAGACAGACAGGTGAGAGACAGACAGGTGAGAGACAGACAGGTGAGAGACAGACAGACAGACAGGTGACAGGTGAGGGACAGACAGGTGAGAGACAAGACAGACAGGTGAGAGACAGACAGGTGAGAGAGGGACAGACAGGACAGGTGAGGACAGACAGGTGAGACAGGTGAGAGACAGACAGACAGGTGAGACAGGGACAGACAGGTGAGGTGAGAGACAGACAGGTGAGACAGACAGACAGGTGAGGGACAGACAGGTGAGACAGACAGCAGACAGGTGCAGACAGGTGAGACAGGTGAGGGCAGACAGGTGAGAGACAGACAGGTGAGAGACAGACAGGTGACAGACAGACAGACAGGTGAGGACAGACAGACAGGTGAGGGACAGACAGGTGAGAGACAGACAGGTGAGAGACAGACAGGTGAGAGACAGACAGGTGACAGACAGGTGAGAGACAGACAGGTGAGGGTCAGACAGGTGAGGAGGTGGCAGGTGAGGGTCAGACAGGTGTTGTTGTTCTTTACCTGACGTCTCTGTCTCTCTGTCCTCAGTGCCCCTCCCCCCCCCTCACTCTCTCTCCTTCCCTCTGGTGACCCACAGCCGGGTGAGGGTGAGCTGGACGGCAGGTGCCGGGCAGGTGCCCGGGCACCGCATCACCCTGAGCACCAACCACGGCAGCGACGTCCGGCAGGTGAAACTCACTGTCAATGATAAGAATAAGAAGAAAGTTTCAGTTTGATACGGCGCCTTTACACACACGTCCTTTGTGTTTGATCAATTGTCGATCAGTCTTCGATCAGTCTTTGATCAGTCTCAGTCGATCAGTCTTGTTCAGTCTGTTGAGTCTTTGTCAAATCACAATTTTTGAACCTGATCATTTCTGTCAGAGACTAGAGCGTGTGTGTGTGTGTGTGTGTGTGTGTGTGTGTGTATTAAAGTGTGTGTGTGTGTGTGTGTGTGTGTGTGTGTGTGTGTGTGTGTGTGTGTATTAAAGGTGTGTGTGTGTGTGTGTGTGTGTATTAAAAGTGTGTGTGTGTGTGTGTGTGTGTGTGTGTATTAAAGGTGTGTGTGTGTGTGTGTGTGTGTGTGTGTGTATTAAAGGTGTGTGTGTGTGTGTGTGTGTGTGTGTGTGTGTGTGTGTGTATTAAAGGTGTGGTGTGTGTGTGTATTAAAGTGTGTGTTGTGTGTGTGTGTATTAAAGGTGTGTGTGTGTGTGTTTCAGGTGGAGGTCTCAGGTCTGGACTCGGTCCTGGTCCAGAACCTCTGGTCTTTGACTCAGTACCAGGTGTCCGTTCGGTCTCTGTTCCCTCAGGGCGAGTCTGCGGCCGCCGTCGGCAACGTCACCACACGTAAGACGCCAGATGCCCTCCCACAGCCACAACGTGGGTCAGAATGTGTCAGATGCCCTCCCTGACCCCCCTCTCTCCCTCTCTCTCCCCCCTCTCTCTCTCTCTCTCTCTCTCTCTCTCTCTCTCTCTCTCTCTCTCTCTCTCTCTCCCTCCCTCCTCTCCCTCTCTCTCTCTCTCTCTCTCTCCAGTGAAGGTTCCCGCGCCCTCTGACCTCAGGGTCACCAACTTCTCGGGCGGTGACCTCGGTGACCTCACCGTGCGCTGGGACGCGGCGGCGGATGACGTCATCTCCTACCTCATCAAATGGATCCCCCTGAGTGGAGGAGAACTGAAGGAGGTGGGGCTTAGAGGAGGAGGCGGGCTTAGGAGGAGGGGGCTTAGAGAGGAGGCGGGGCTTAGAGGAGGAGGCGGGGCTTAGAGGAGGAGGCGGGGCTTAGAAGAGGAGGAGGCGGGACTTAGAGGAGGAGGAGGGTCTTAGAGGAGGAGGCAGGGCTTAGAGGAGGAGGCTTAGAGACTCCGCCTCCTGCTGTCCCTGGAGACATTCGTTTATCCTGTTCTCTCTCTCGTCTCTTTGGTTCATCTGAGGAGGAGGAGGAGGAGGAGGAGCCGTGAGGCTGCGGTGACGGTTCAGGTCTGTGGAGAGGCGAGCTCACGGTGCGACTCAGCGGCACCTCCTCCAAAAAAAAAATCCAGAGACGAGATCAGAAGCAGAACGTTTCATGTTCGAACGAAAAAGAACCAAAAAGCTTTAATATTAGTCATGACGCAGGAAGCGACAGAAAGATGCAGAGGAGGATGGGGTGGAGGGTGGATGATGGTGTAGATGATGGTGTAGAGTGGTGTAGATGGTGTAGGATGGTGTAGATGGTGTAGATGGTGTAGATGATGGTGTGGTGTGGTGGTGTAGGTGGTGTAGATGATGGTGTAGATGAGTGGTGTGTAGGTGGTGTAGGTGGTGTAGGTGGTGTAGTAGATGGTGTAGATGAGTGTGGTGTAGATGGTGTGATGATGGTGTAGGTGTGGTGTAGGTGGTGTAGGTGGTGGATGGTGTAGGTGATGGTGTAGATGGTGTAGATGGTGTAGGTGGTGTAGGTGACGGTGTAGGTGGTGGTGTAGAGTGGTGTAGGTGGTGGTGTAGGTGGTGTAGGTGGTGTAGGTGGTGGTGCAGGTGGTGTAGGTGGTGTAGATGATGGTGTAGATGGTGTAGATGACGGTGTAGGTGGTGTAGGTGGTGTAGGTGGTGTAGGTGGTGGTGTAGATGACGGTGTAGGTGGTGGTGTAGGTGGTGTAGGTGGTGTGTGGTGGTGTAGTGGTGTGGTGTGTAGGTGGTGGTAGGTGGTGGTGTAGGTGGTGTAGGTGGTGGTGTAGGTGGTGTAGGTGGTGGTGTAGGTGGTGTAGGTGGTGGTGCAGGTGGTGCAGGTGGTGTTGGTGGTGGTGCAGGTGGTGTAGGTGGTGGTAGGTGGTGGTGTAGTGGTGTGGTGGTGGTGTAGGTGGTGTAGGTGGTGGTGCAGGTGGTGCAGGTGGTGTAGATGATGACGATGTTCTGGTGTCTCCTCAGTTGTCTGTGGACGGTCAGAGTGAGGGGGCCGTCCTGCAGGGGGCGGAGGAGGACAGAGAATATCAAGTTTCTCTCTCGGCGATTTACGACGACGGAGCTCAGAGCGAAGCTGTGGCCATTCGATACAGCACAGTGAGCGAGACTGAGTACTGCAGTAAGTACGAGTACTGAGTACTGCCAGTACTGCGCTGAGTACTGAGTACTGCCAGTACTGCCAGTACTGCCAGTACTGCAGTACTGCGAGTACTG
>NW_026571515.1:441580-454080 GCF_026225935.1 Boleophthalmus pectinirostris | reverse complement strand
GTTTACAGAGAGTTACAGAGGGTACAGAGAGAGAGTTTACAGAGAGTTTACAGAGAGTTTACAGAGGGACAGAGTTTACAGAGAGGTTTACAGAGGTTTACAGAGAGTTTACAGAGAGTTTACAGAGGGTTTACAGAGTTTACAGGGTTTACAGAGGGTTTACAGAGGTTTACAGAGTTTACAGAGAGAGTTTACAGAGAGTTTACAGAGGTTTACAGAGAGTTTACAGAGGTTTACAGAGAGGTTCAGAGGGTACAGAGGGTTTACAGAGAGTTTACAGAGGGTTTACAGAGGGTACAGAGAGTTTACAGAGAGTTTACAGAGGGTTTTGTGGGTTTTTGTGGGTTAAAGTTGAAGTTCTGGGTCTGTCTTGTGACTCTCTGTTGCCTCCTTGTGTTTCAGTTTGTCCAGAGGTCACCATCAGGAACAAGATCGTCAAAGGTAAAAACACTTGTATGCGTGTGTTTGTGTGCGTGTGTGTGTGTCTGTGGTGTGTGTGTTTGTGTGTGTGTGTTTGTGTGCGTGTGTGTATGTGTGTGCGTGTGTGTGTGTGTGTGTCTGTGTGTGTTTGTGTGCATGTGTGTGTTTGTGTGTTTGTGTGCATGTGTGTGTGTCTGTGTGTGTGTTTGTGTGTCTGTGTGTGTGTGTGTGTGTGTGTGTGTGTGTGTGTGTGTCTGTGTGTGTGTGTGTGTGTGTGTCTGTGTGTGTGTGTGTGTGTGTGTGTGTGTGTCTGTGTGTGTGTGTGTGCTGTGTGTGTGTCTGTGTGTGTGTGTGTCTGTGTGTGTGTGTGTGTGTGTGTGTGTGTGTGTGTGTGTGTGTGTGTCTGTGTGTGTGTGTGTGTGTGTGTGTGTGTGTGTGTGTGTGTGTGTGTGTGTGTGTGTGGTGTGTGTCTGTGTGTGTGTGTGTGTGTGTGTGTGTGTGTGTGTGTGTGTCTGTGTGTGTGTGTGTGTGTGTGTGTGTGTGTGTGTGTGTGTGTGTGTGTGTGTGTGTGTGTGTCTGTGTGTGTGTCCTGTGTGTGTGTGTGTGTGTGTGTGTGTGTGTGTGTGTGTGTGTGTGTGTGTGTGTGTGTGTGTGTGTGTCTGTGTGTGTGTGTGTGTGTGTGTGTGTGTGTGTGTCTGTGTGTTGTGTGTGTGTGTGTGTGTCTGTGTGTGTGTGTGTGTTGTGTGTGTGTGTGTGTGATGTGTGTGTGTGTGTGTGGTGTGTGTGTGTGTCTGTGTGTGTGTGTGTGTGTGTGTGTGTGTGTGTGTGTTGTGTCTGTGTGTGGTGTGTGTGGGTCTGGATGTGTGTGTGTGTGTGTGTGTGTGTGTGTGTCTGTGTGTGTGTGTGTGTGTGTGTGTGTGTGTGTGTGTGTGTGTGTGTGTCTGTGTGTGTGTGTGTGTGTGTGTGTGTGTGTGTGTGTGTGTCTGTGTGTGTGTGTGTGTGTGTGTCTGTGTGTGTGTGTGTGTGTGTGTGTGTGTTGTGTGTGTGTGTGTGTGTGTGTGGGTGTGTGTGTGTGGTGTGTGTGTGTGTGTGTGTGTGTGTGTGTGTGTGTGTGTGTCTGTGTGTGTGTGTGTGTGTGTGTGTGTGTGTGTGTTGTGTGTGTCTGTGTGTTGTGTGTGTGTGTGTGTGTGTGTGTGTGTGTGTGTGTGTGTGTGTGTGTGTGTGTGTGTGTGTGTGTGTGTGTGTGTGTGTGTGTGTGTGTGTGTGTGTGTGTCTGTGTGTGTGTGTGTGTGTGTGTGTGTGTGTCTGTGTGTGTGTGTGTGTGTGTGTGTGTGTGTGTGTGTGTGTGTGTGTCTGTGTGTGTTGTGTGTGTGTGTGTGTGTGTGTGTGTTGTGTGTGTGTGTGTGTGTGTGTGTGTGTGTGTGTGTGTGTGTCTGTGTGTGTGTGTGTGTGTGTGTGTCTGTGTGTATAATATTGTGCGTTTGTTTCAGGTTTTGACATGATGCAGGCCTTCGGTTTGACTCCGGCGTCTCACTCGTCTGTGGACGGAGTTTCTGCTGAACCTTTTGTCTTCACCTCTCTGCCCTCGTACTCGCTCCGCCGCAACGCCCAGCTCACCCACAGCACCCGGTATGACACCCGCAGCACCCAGAGCACCCACACAGCACCCACACAGCACCCACACAGCACCCACAGCACCCACACAGCACCCACACAGCACCCACACAGCACCACACAGCACTCACACAACACCCACAGCACCCACAGCACCCACACAGCACCCACACAGCACCACACACAGCACCCACACAGCACCCACACAGCACCCCACAGCACCCACAGCACCCACAGCAATCACACAACACCCACAGCACCCACAGCACCACAGCACCACACAGCACCACAGCACCACACACCCACACAGCACACACACACAACACCCACAGCACACACACACAGCACACAGCACCCACAGCAGACCCACAGCACCCACAGCACCCACAGCACCACACAGCACCCACCACACCCACAGCACCACACACACAGCACACAGCACCACACAGCACCCACCCCAACACACACACCCACAGCACCCACACAGCACCACACAGCCACACAGCACACCACACAGCACCCCACCACACAGCACCCACAGCACCCACAGCACACACACACACAGCACCCACAGCACACACAGCACCCACAGCACCCACAGCACCCACACAGCACCCACACAGCACACACACCCACAGCACCCACAGCACCCAGCACACACCCACACAGCACCCACAGCACCCACAGCACCACACAGCACCCACAACACCCGACAGTATGACACCACACAGCACCCACAGCACCCACAGCACACCCACCCACAGCACCCACAGCACCCACAGCACAGACACCACAGCCCACACAGCACCCACAGCACCCACAGCACCCACACAACACCCACAGCACCACAGCACCCACATGACACCCACACACACACAGCACCCAGTATGACACCCACAGCACCCACAGTGGCAGGGTTGTGCGAGTCTGACCCTGCAGCTCTTTGAATGAAGTTAAAAACAAAAGGATCAGGTGAAGTGAGTGGGTTTTAAAAACACAGAGGAGCACCACCTGATGACATCACCAGGTGTAACAGAGTGTTGTGAGCTGTGCAGAGGGAGCAGGATCACTGAAACCTGTGATGTTTGTGAGGAGACACGATAACAGGGTTAAAGCCTCACTGTGGAACATTGTTATGTTCTCCCTCTCCTTCTAACACCCTGACTCCTCCCCCTCTCCCCTGACTCCTCCCCTCTCCCCTGACTCCTCCCCTCTCCCCCTGATCTCCCCTCTCCCCTGACTCCCCCCTCCCCCTCTCCCCCTGACTCCTCCCCTCTCCCCCTGACCCTCTCCCCTCCCCTCTCCCCTCTCCCCCTCTCTCCCTGACTCCTCCCCCTGACTCCCCCTCTCCCCCTGACTCCTCCCCTCTCCCTGACTCCTCCCCTCTCCCCTGACTCCTCCCCTCTCCCCCTGACTCCTCCCCTCCCCTGACTCCTCCCTGACTCCCCTCTCCCCTGACTCCTCCCCCTCTCCCCTGACTCCCCCTCTCCCCCTCTCCCTGACTCTCCCCTCTCCCCTGACTCCTCCCCCTCTCCCCTGACTCCTCCCTTCTCCCCCTGACTACTCCCCTCCCCTCTCTCCTCCCCCTCCCTGACTCCTCCCCTCTCCCCTGACTCCTCCCCTCTCCCCTGACTCCTCCCCTCTCCCCCTGACTCCTCCCCTCTCTCCCCTGACTCTCCCCCTCTCTCTCTGACTCCTCCCCCTCTCTCCCTCTGACTCCTCCCCTCACCTCTGACTCCTCCCCTTCCCTCTAACTCCTCCCCTCTCCCTCTGACTCCTCCCTCTCTTCAGTTTGCTCCACCCCCTGGGCCTGTCTCCTGACCACACCCTTAGCCTGACGCTCCGCCTCCTTCCGGACACGCCCCCCGAGCCCTTCGCCGTCTGGCAGATCACCGACATCGACCACGAGCCCAAGATGGGGCTCGTCCTGGACCGTGAGTCGCTTCATTTTACGATCGTCACGATAATCGAGACAAACGGGACTAAACTCAGCGGCGTCGGTTTGTGTTTCAGCGACGGTGAAACGTCTGATCTACTTCAGTCTGGATTATAGAGGAGAAGTTCAGGAGCTGAGCTTCGACCAGCCCCAAGTGCACAGGCTCTTCTACGACACCGACACGATCCACACCGACGCTCACACACGACACGACGCTCCACCGACGCTCACACGACCGACACCGACACGATCCACCGACACTCACACCGACACGATCCACCAACGCTCACACCGACACGACGCTCCACCAACGCTCACACCGACACGATCCACCGACGCTCACCGACACGACCACCGATCACACCGACACGCTCACACACGACACGACACTCCACCAACGCTCACACCGACACGATCCACCACCGACACACCGACACGACACATCCACCGACACTCACACCGACACGCTCACACGACACGCTCCACCAACGCTCACACCGACACACACCGACACGATCCACCAACGCTCACACCGACACGACGCTCCACCGACACATCCACGCTCACACCGACACGATCCACCGACGCTCACACCGACACGATCCACCAACGCTCACACCACCGACACGATCACACACACCGACCGATCCACACGCTCACACCGACACGATCCACCAACGCTCACACCGACACGACTCCACCAACGCTCACACACCGACACGCGATCCACAACCGACTCACACACGACACGATCCACCAACGCTCACCACGACACGATCCACGACACTCACACCGACACGATCTCACGACGCCACCGACACTCCACCAACGCTCACACGACACGACGCTCACCACCGACACGCTCCACCGACCACGCTACCGACACGACGCTCACACCACACGCTCACACCGACACACACCGACACGACATCCACCGCTCACACGCTCACACCGACACGATCCACCGACACGCTCACACCGACACGACGCTCACACCGACACGCTCACACCACCGACACGACCGCTCACACCACACGCTCACACCGACACGATCCACCGACCAACGCTCACACCGACACGATCCACCAACGCTCACACCGACACGACCGACACCCACCAACGCTCACACACGAACGCACGACTCACACCGACACGCTCACCACACGACCACGACACGCTCACACGACACGACACGTCCACCAACGCTCACACCGACCGATCCACCAACGCTCACACCGACACGATCCACACCAACGCTCACACCGACACGCTCCGACACATTCCACGTCACACCGACACCAACGCTCACGACGCTCACACCGACACGATCCACCGACGCTCACACCGACACGATCCACCGACGCTCACACCGACACGATCCACCGACGCTCCACACCGACACGACTCACACGCTCACACCGACACGCTCACACCGACACGATCCACCGACGCTCACACCGACACGATCCACCGACACTCACACGACACGCTCACACGACACGATCCACCAACGCTCACACCGACACACTCACACCGACACGCTCACATCGACACGATCCACCGACACGCTCACACCGACACACTCACACCGACACGCTCACACGACACGCTCACACCGACACGATCCACGCTCACACGAACACTCACACCGACACACGACTCACATCGACACGACACGACACGCTCACACCGACACGCTCACACCGACACACTCACCCCGCTCACACCGGACACGATCCACCAACGCTCACACCGACACGCTCACACCGACACGCTCACACCGACACGATCCACCAACGCTCACACCGACACGATCCACCAACGCTCACAGCTCACCCGACACGATCCACCAACGCTCACACCGACACGCTCACACCGACACGATCCACCAACGCTCACACCGACACGATCCACCAACCAACGCTCACACCGACACGATCCACCACAGGAGTTTAACTCTGGGACTTTAAATGTGGGTCCATGAGCAACACTCTGAAAGAGTGAAATATTTTTATTTTATTTACACGTTTTAAATCCTGAAGCGTTCATGAGTTTCCTGCAGGAGGCGCTGACATCATGAATTTTTTACTGGAACAAAAATCCTGAAACAAACACAAAAAAACGAGACGAGACGTTCAGAGCTTCTTTTGTTTTGGACAAAATGTCTCACCTGTCTGTGCTGAACATGCACCTGTCTCTCTCTCACCTGTCTGCCCCTGTCTGCTCCTGTCTGTTGCAGGTGCACCTGTCAGTGAGTCAGGTGTCAGTGTCTCTGTCTGTGGACTGTGAGCGCGTCGGGGAGCGGGCGGCTCGTCCGGCAGGTGCTCTGCCCACAGACGGGTTTGAGATGTTGGGAAAACTGACCCGGACCAGAGGCCCGAGGAGCGGCTCTGCCCCGGTAACACTGCACCTGCCTGCACCTGCCTGCACCTGTCTGCACCTATCTGACACCTGTCTGACACCTCTCTACACCTGCCTGCACCTGCCTGCACCTGCCTGCACCTGTCTGCACCTGCCTGCACCTGTCTGTACCTGTCTGCACCTGTCTACACCTGTCTGACACCTGTCTACACCTGTCTGTATCTGCCTGCACCTGCCTGCACCTGCCTGCACCTCTCTACACCTGCCTGCACCTGCCTGCACCTGTCTGCACCTGTCTGCACCTGTCTGTACCTGTCTGCACCTGTCTGACACCTGTCTACACCTGTCTGTATCTGCCTGCACCTGCCTGCACCTGTCTACACCTGTCTGCACCTGTCTGTACCTGTCTGACACCTGCCTGACACCTGCCTGACACCTGTCTACACCTGTCTGTACCTGCCTGCACCTGCGTGCACCTGCCTGCACCTGTCTACACCTGTCTGCACCTGCCTGCACCTGTCTGCACCTGTCACAGTAGTAAACTGGAGATTAAAAGTTTGTTTTGATGTTTTTTTTAGACAGATTTTTACAGATTTTTCTTTAAATTAAATTCTGTGAAAATGAAAATGACTCAGAGTCGAGTTGAGGCTCGAAAATGAAACTCAAACATTAAAACAAACGTGAGTCTCACACATTGAAAACTTCCACACACCTGAGGCTCTACAAAAAAAACACTGCAGCAGAATCGTGTGTGTGTCATGTGTGTGTCGTGTGTGTGTGTGTGTGTGTGTGTGTCGCGTGTGTGTGTGTGTGTGTGTGTCGTGTGTGTGTCGCGTGTGTGTGTGTCGTGTGTGTGTGTGTGTGTGTGTGTGTGTGTGTGTGTGTGTGTGTGTGTGCGTGTGTGTGTCGCGTGTGTGTGTGTGTGTGTGTGTGTCGTGTGTGTGTGTGTGTGTGTGTGTGTGTGTGTGTCGTGTGTGTGTCGTGTGTGTGTGTGTGTCGTGTGTGTGTCGTGTGTGTGTGTCGTGTGTGTGTGTGTGTGTGTGTGTGTCGTGTGTGTGTGTCGTGTGTGTGTGTGTGTGTGTCGTTGTGTGTGTGTGTGTGTGTGTCGTGTTGTGTGTGTGTGTGTGTTTATGTGTTGTGTGTGTCGTGTGTGTGTGTCGTGTTATGCGTTTGTGTGTGTTGTGTGTGTGTCGTGTGGTGTGTGTCTGTGTGTGTGTGTGTGTGTCGTGTGTGTCGTGTGTGTGTGTCGTGTGTGTGTGTGTGTCGTGTGTGTGTGTCGTGTGTGTGTGTGTCGTGTGTGTGTCGTGTGTGTGTGTCGTGTGTGTGTCGTGTGTGAGTCGTGTGTGTGTCGTGTGTGTGTGTGTGTGTGTGTGTTGTGTGTGTGTGTGTCGTGTGTTGTGTGTGTGTGTGTGTGTGTGTGTGTCGTGTGTGTGTGTGTGTGTGTGTCGTGTCGTGTGTGTCGTGTGTGTCGTGTGTGTGTGTGTGTGTGTGTGTCGTGTGTGTTGTCGTGTGTGAGTGTGTGTGTGTGTGTGTGTGTGTGTGTGTGTGTGTGTCGTGTGTGTGTGTGTGCGTGTGTGTGTGTGTGTGTGTGTGTGTGTGTGTGTGTGTCGTGTGTGTGTGTCGTGTGTGTGTGTGTGTGTGTGTCGTGTGTGTCGTGTGTGTGTCGTGTGTGTGTGTGTGTGTCGTGTGTGTGTGTGTGTGTGTGTGTGTGTCGTGTTGTGTGTGTGTGTGTGTCGTGTGTGTGTGTGTGTCATGTGTGTGTCGTGTGTGTGTTGTGTGTGTGTCGTGTGTATGTGTGACAGCGCCCTCCTCTGGTGGACTGAGTTGTTCACACACAGACTCTGAGCCCGTCTCTGTACCTGCACTCTTTTCTCTCCGTCTGTTTCTCTCCGTCTGTTTCTCTCCGTCTGTTTCACTCTTTCTTTCTCTTTCTCTTGTGTCTCTTGTTCAGTTTCAGCTGCAGAGTTTTGAGATCATCTGTAACACCACCTGGTCCTCAGAAGACACCTGCTGTGACCTGCCCGCTCAGGTCAGACCCTCCGACAGGACCACACACCTGTCACTCACACACACACCTGTCACACATGCACCTGTCACTCACACACCTGTCACACATGCACATGTCACTCACACACCTGTCACACATGCACATGTCACTCACACACACACCTGTCACACACACCTGTCACACACACACCTGTCACTCACACACACACACCTGTCACACACACACCTGTCACACATGCACATGTCACTCACACACACACCTGTCACACACACCTGTCACACACACACCTGTCACTCACACACACACACCTGTCACACACACCTGTCACACATGCACATGTCACTCACACACACACCTGTCACACACACACCTGTCACACACACCTGTCACACACCTGTCACACACACACCTGTCACACACACACCTGTCACACACACACACCTGTCACACACACACCTGTTACTCACACACACACCTGTTACTCACACACACACCTGTCACCCACACACCTGTCACTCACACACCTGTCACACATACCTGTCACACACACCTGTCACTCACACACCTGTCACTCACACACGCACCTGTCACTCACACACCTGTCACTCACACACCTGTCACACATCTGTCTTATTGTGTTACCTGTCTGTCTGTATGTGTGTGTGTGTCCGTGTGTGTGTCCGTGTGTGTGTATTACCTGTGTGTGTGTGTTTTACAGAGAGATGAGGAGAGTTGTCCTGCCCTGCCGTTCTCCTGCACCTGCTCCTCCGACACACCTGGAGCCCCCGGACCCCCCGGAGCAAATGTAACACACAAACACACACACACACAAACGCACAAACACAAACACACACACACACACAAACGCACAAACACACACACACACACAAACGCACAAACACACACACACACACAAATGCACAAACACCAACGCACAAACACAAACACACACACACACTCACACGACTTGTGAGTTGTTAGGACCACAGACTGGACACACCTGGACAGATCTGACTCACTAACTGCAGATTTTAGACACGACTCTCTGTGTCTCTGTGTCTCTGTGTGTCTCTGTGTCTCTGTGTCTCTGTGTGTCTCGATGTGACTCGATGTGACTCGGTGTCTCTGTGTGACTCGGTGTCTCTGTGTCTCTGTGTGTCTCGGTGTGACTCGGTGTCTCTGTGTGACTCGATGTGACTCGATGTGTCTCTGTGTGACTCGATGTCTCTGTGTGTTCAGGGTCGCCCAGGTCCTCGAGGGGAGAAGGGGGAGAAGGGAGAGCCTGGTGTGAAGGTGAGTGAGCTGAGTGCTGGCAGAGTGGTTAGCCCCTCACAGTCACAGGGTTCTGGTTCTCAGGGTTTAAATTCTGTGTCATAAAACTGGACGGTGCCTCGAGTCCGAGTCTGTGTGTTTGAGTTCAGACGCCCAAGACGTGTTTCGGCGCCGTGAACCAACGGGAGAAAAACACCTGAGTCTCGTCCAGAGCGTCGCTGTCGTCTGAGCGTCGTGTTTCCCGGTCGAGAGACTTTAGTGTTTTTATTACATAAACTCATCAGCAGCGGCGGTTGTGGCGGTTGTGGCGGTTGTGGCGGTTGTGGCGGTTCTGGCGGTTGTGGCGGTTGTCACGGCGGCGGCGGCGGTGGCGGCGGCGATTGTGGCGTGTTTATGTTTATCTCCTCTCGTGACTCGGTGTAGACTTTCTTGTTCTGGTGTTTGTGTTTCTCGGGTTTTTCTCTTTCTTCTTCTTCTTCGGGGTCAGAACGTCGCTGCGTCTCTGGATACTCGTCTCTGATTGGTCGACAAGCGTCCGACAACAAAATCAGCTTTTTCAGTTTGTGACGCTGGAAGCTGACGCCCTGGACGTGTTGACACCTGAACGCTCAAGAAACACAGGACGTCCTAAACACCCGTCACACAGACTCTGTGTGTGAACACAACTGAAGAAAACATGAAGGACTTTTGGGTTCTAGAGAAACACGTGGAACAAACAAACACACAAACAAACAAACACACACACATAGACACACACACACTATGCAGATGAACAGATCTGTATTTCCCATTTAACTTAAATCCTCCAGGTCATGACCTGGTGTGATCCAGGGTCATGACCTTTGACCTTTGTGTGTTTCTGTGTGTGTGTGTGTGTTTTGTTCTGATTGTGTGTTTCTGTGTGTGTGTGTTTTGTTCTGATTGTGTGTTTCTGTGTGTGTGTGTTGTGTTGCAGGGGGAGGCGGGGCCTGTCGGGGGCCCGGGGCTGGAGGGGGCTCTGGGGCCCGTGGGGAGTCGGGGGCCTCAGGGTTTGACGGTTCAGGGAAAAACTGTGAGTGAAAAAAAAATCATGTTTTTTTTTATTGTGGACGTGATTGTTCTGAAAACACACGTGTGTTGTGTGTGTGTGTGTGTGTGTGTGTGTGTGTGTGTGTGTTGTGTGTGTGTGTGTTGTGTATGTGTGTGTGTTTGTGTGTGTGTGTGTGTGTGTGTTGTGTGTCGTGTGTGTGTGTGTGTGTGTGTGTGTGTGTGTGTGTGTGTGTGTATGTGTGTGTATGTGTGTGTGTGTGTGTGTGTGTGTGTGTGTGTGTGTGTGTGTGTGTTGTGTGTTGTGTGTGTGTGTTGTGTGTCGTGTATGTGTGTGTGTTGTGTGTTGTGTGTGTGTGTGTGTGTGTGTGTGTGTATGTGTGTGTATGTGTGTGTATGTGTGTGTGTGTGTGTGTTGTGTGTGTGTATGTGTGTGTGTGTTGTGTGTTGTATGTGGTGTGTGTGTGTGTGTGTGTGTGTGTGTGTGTTGTGTGTGTGTGTGTGTGTGTGTGTGTGTGTGTGTGTGTGTGTGTGTGTGTATGTGTGTGTATGTGTGTGTGTGTGTGTATGTGTGTGTATGTGTGTGTATGTGTGTGTGTGTGTGTGTGTGTGTGTGTGTGTGTCGTGTATGTGTATGTGTGTGTGTGTATGTGTGTGTATGTGTGTGTGTATGTGTGTGTATGGGTGTGTGTGTGTGTGTGTATTCATCATATTTTAATTGTATTTTAATGACTAAGTTTTGTGTTAAGTGTTTTATGTTTTGTGTTCAGGGGCCCCCGGGGGCGCGGGGGCAGAAAGGGGCCCCGGGGCCGATGGGAGAACAGGTTTGTCTTTAGTCTGTGTCAGTTTAAATTAAACCTGCTCCAGTGTTTTTATTCTAGACTGAGGCACTGCTGTGTTTACAGGGACCCCAGGGGCCCCCGGGACCCAAGGGAGAAGAGGGAGTCCCAGGGCCCAAGGTCAGTCTGACACCTGCACACACAACCACACACGGCCCCGTGCACACACAGCCCCGCCCACACACACACACACACACGGCCCCGCACACACAGCCCCGCACACATGATCACATGGCCCCGCTCACACACACACACACACACCACAGCCCCGCACACACACAGCCCCGCACACATGATCACATGGCCCCGCTCACACACACACACACACACAGCCCCGCACACAGCTCTGCACACACATGGCCCCGCTCACACACAGCCCTGCACACACACAGCCCCGCTCACACACAGCCCCGCTCACACACACACACACACACAGCCCCGCTCACACTAGATGACATCAGTGTTGTGTTTCCTGTTACTTTGATTAAACGTCTGTGTGAAAGTGTCAGTGTGACTCAGGAGGGTCAGAGTCTGTGTGTGTCTAACCTGTGTGTGTGTGTCTGACCTGTGTGTGTGTGTGTGTCTGACCTGTGTGTGTCTGACCTGTGTGTGTCTGACCTGTGTGTGTGTGTCTGACCTGTGTGTGTCTGACCTGTGTGTGTGTGACCTGTGTGTGTCTGACCTGTGTGTGTGACCTGTGTGACCTGTGTGTGTGTGACCTGTGTGTGTGTGTGACCTGTGTGTGTGTGTGTGTGTGTCTGACCTGTGTGTGTGTGACCTGTGTGTGTCTGACCTGTGTGTGTCTGACCTGTGTGTGTGTGTGTGTGTCTGACTGTGTGTGTGTGTCTGACCTGTGTGTGTGTGTGTCTGACCTGTGTGTGTGTCTGACCTGTGTGTGTGTGACCGACCTGTGTGTGTGTGTGTGTGACCTGTGTGTGTGTGACCTGTGTGTGTGTGTGTGTGTGTGACCTGTGTGTGTGTGTGTGTCTGACCTGTGTGTGTGTGTGACCTGTGTGTGTGTGTG
>NW_026571515.1:409080-436580 GCF_026225935.1 Boleophthalmus pectinirostris | reverse complement strand
TGGTGCAGCATCCGGACAGAAGTGTGAGTCCAGTTTGGTTTGTTCTATGTTGTTCTGAGCGTCCGTCCTCTGTGCATTTGGTTCTTTCCCGGGGAAAGTTCTTCCTCAGGTCGAGGCTCCCCGCTCCAGCTCCTCTGAGCCCGGACAGAACCGGAGCTGCTCCCGCTGGTTCTGGACTCTGGTTTGGATCTAGTCCGACTGTATTTCTCACACGAGGCTAAAAACAGGGACTTTTTGAAGTTGTATCAATTGAATGGGCGATTGCCTATTGCCATGAAATTATTTGGTTAATTAAAGCCTAAAATAACAAATGTTGGTTGCTGTGTGATCACGGGGGACACCGGGTCGTCTCCTGAACAGGGGGACGCACCCCCAACTTTGACTCACTCTGGAGCCACACGTTCACACACTGGTTCTTGCTCTGATCTTCGTGTGTTTCATTCTCTGTTTTGGCCATTGTTGGTAAAATAATTTGAAAATGAATCGCGTCTGCGTCTGGACAACAACCTGTTCCTGCTGGAGTCGTACAGCGTCACTTCAGGCAGAGGAGACGCGTTTCTCCCATGATGCATTTGGAATAGTCCGTTTGTCCATAACTGTCTATGGTTTGGACCCGGGTTCACGTTCACACCAGAGGAACCGCACCAAAGTTGGTCATTTGGTGGATTCAAGTGAACCGAGACCACCTCTTTTTTAGGTCTCGGTCGCTTGATTTGGTTCGGGTCCGAGTCCGATTGACGCTTTCACACCAACGCAAACGAACCGAACGAACCACTTTTGGTTCGAATGGACCGTTTGGTGCAACAAATACTGTCGGTGTGAAAACACCCCGAGACCGCAAAAAAGAGGTGGTCTCGGTTCACTTGAATCCACCAAATGACCAACTTTGGTGCGGTTCCTCTGGTGTGAACGTGAACCCGGGTCCAAACCATAGACAGTTTGGACAAACGGACTATTCCAAATGCATCATGGGAGAAACGCGTCTCCTCTGCCTGAAGTGACGCTGTACGACTCCAGCAGGAACAGGTTGTTGTCCAGACGCAGACGCGATTCATTTTTGAATTATTTTACCAACAATGGCCAATACAGAGAATGAAACACACGAAGATCAGAGCAAGAACCAGTGTGTGAACGTGTGGCTCCAGAGTGAGTCAAAGTTGGGGGTGCGTCCCCCTGTTCAGGAGACGACCCGGTGTCCCCCGTGATCACACAGCAACCAACATTTGTTATTTTAGGCTTTAATTAACCAAATAATTTCATGGCAATAAGGCAATCGCCCATTCAACTGATACAACTTAAAAAGTCCCTGTTTTTAGCCTAGTGTGAGAAATACAGTCGGACTAGATCCAAACCAGAGTCCAGAACCAGCGGGAGCAGCTCCGGTTCTGTCCGGGCTCAGAGGAGCTGGAGCGGGGAGCCTCGACCTGAGGAAGAACTTTCCCCGGGAAGAACCAAATGCACAGAGGACGGACGCTCAGAACAACATAGAACAAACCAAACTGGACTCACACTTCTGTCCGGATGCTGCACCACCTCGGAACCAGCCGCGGTTCTGGAGCGCGGAGAACCGGAGAGCACGGACCTGTGGTCCACAGAACATTCTTGCTTTTCCCGCACAGAACAAGCGCGCAGACGACTGTACCTGCTCGGACTCAGTCCATCAAACACTGGTCTTGCTCGCCACCGTTTGGAACCAGCACATGGAGGACAGAGCCTCCGGACCATCTGACCAACGAACTTGTAACAGACCAAGAACCAAGGACCAGACCCCAGCCCCGTCCTGAGGAGCTGTTGGCTGCTGCTGTTTCCCGAACTCTGGGCTGATGCGGTGAGTTTGTACAAAGTTCTACATGTTGCTGTTTTAGTTCATGGTGATAATTTGAGATGAGGACGACCCGCGGTTTTAACAGGAACATCGGTGTTGATAACTGGAGTATCGCTGTTTTACCGGGAAACAGAGACGCGTGAATCGAACCAGTTTTGGTTCGTTTGCCGGTGTGAACGCGACACACTGGAGTGGATCTGCTACATAATAACAATTTTATTGCCTGGTGCGACCAAATAATCGAACTAGTGGTGTGAAAACGACCTTAATCACCAAATCATTAAAATCACTAAATCGCTAAATTACTAAATCACCAAATCACTAAAATCACAAAATCACTAAAATCACCAAATCTCTCTCTTCTGTCTGTGTTTTCTCACACACTTTTCTGACCCTCTCTTCTTCTTCTTGTTTTCTGACCCTCAGAGGAGGTGTTGAAGTTGGACCTGTTCATAAACGACATGAGCCGTAAACCGGCCCCGCTGCAGGAGCCGGTCGGGCCCCCGGGAGAACCGGGCATCCCCGGAGGCAGGGGCCCCCCGGGGTCCCGAGGGCCCCAGGGCAGCGCGGGGTCCAGGGGCAGACCGGGCCGGCCGGGGTACCCAGGCGAGCAGGGTCAGTACCACCGACCTCCGACCTCTGACACGACTTGACAGAGAAACGTGTGTGTGGGTCAGAACTGAAACTGAGCCCAGGAAACACAAACAGGAATTTAGTGTTTGAACATGAACTTTTTAAAGACAAATTCACTTTGATTCAGAATGAAATGATTTAGATTCAGAGTTAAATGTCTAGTGTGAACGTGGACACTGTGACATGTTAAATCTCATGTTGTTCTAAGTGTCTCTGTCTCTGTGTCTCAGGGAGGAGGGGTCTGCCGGGGCCAAAGGGCGACCCGGGGCCCAATGTCCAGGGCCCTCCAGGAATCAAAGGATTTGCAGGTAAATGTGACGCCCCTCATCCCCACAGCGAGCGGGTCCCCGCTTCTGTCCCCACAGCGAGCGGGTCCCCGCTTCTGTCCCCACAGCGGGCGGGTCCCTGCTTCTTTCCCTCACACTTTTCACTCGTGTCTCCTCTGGGCTCAGGTCCCGCGGGGGAGTCCAAGCTCGGGGCCCCGGGGCCGAAGGGGGACGAGGGCGCGTCGGGCCCCGACGGAGTGACCGGGCCCCAGGGTCAGTCCGGAGAACAGGGGCCCCCCGGCGTCTGTGACGGCAGCGGGGGCTGTCAGACGAACCCCCACAGCCCCCAGAGACCAGGTGAGACGCACCTGCACCAAACACACACCAGTTTGAACTTTTGGACACATGAAAAAAAAAGATAAAAAAAACAACAAAAAAACAAAAAAACAGGAACCACAGACTCCACGGCCTCAAAGGGCCCAGGACCAGGGTCTGACGGTTCTGACATTTGGACTGAATCTGGAGAAAACATTGTGTGTAGAAGTGTAACCATCACAGATTTAACTGGACGATTAAACAGATGATAGATGATCTTAACAGTGTTTTTAGTCCCGTCTGTCAGAGGCGTTTTGAGCCCCTGACCTCCACAGAGCAGCGCCTCAGCACAGTTTCTGTGGTTCAGACTTTGTGGTTGGGTAAATATTGTGAGATAGTTTTATTTTTTTACATATGAAGTTTTATTTGCGCGAGTTAAAAACCCACAGAGCTTCTGTTTGTGAGGACGACCGGGGCCCAGCGCACGTCGTCTGTGACACAAACGACCAGGAGATTTTGGATAAAAAAAACAAAGAATGAGACAAACACTGAGAGAGCGACACTCCACCGGCTCATGTTTAATCTTTAAATGTTTTGCAGGAAAAATGAAATATTAAATTGTGCTTATGTGTTTTTTTTTTCCTTAGAAGATGGTTACTATGGGTACTGACCCTGAGGAAGAAGTGAAGAGTGAGAGAAGAAAAAGAGGAAGAGGAGGAGAGAAGGAAAGAAGAGGAGATCTGGTGACGTTGTATTTTCGGACTGTTTTCGGGGCTGTTGTTGCACAAACGTCCCTGATCCAGACGCCACAGAAGGACTTTAAACATCTGACAGTGTTTTATTAAAGCTTTCATTTTCCACTTTTAACAAAAATCTTCTGTTTATCTGCACCACAAACAAACTCTGTTCCAGTCTGAGGTCTGCTGCTCGGGGTTCTGTGTCTCCGAGTCGGACTCTGGTTCGTCCTCATCAGAGTTTGTGGAATCGTTTGGATCATTTCAGATTAAACCTCAGAGTCTGTGTCAGTCCCACAGTGACCAGCAGAGGGCAGCAGAGCCACCACAGAGTCTCTTCACAAACATACTGGACATTATTTTAAAGCTGCACTGTGTAACTTTCTGGTTGTGGGTCTGTCACCTGTTTGTTTCTATGGAGACGTTACTGCTCTGTCTGGAATGTTCCGCAGTGTGACTTTAAACAGCTCCACTTTACATTTATTCCATCACAGGAGGATTTACAGCTCAAAAACACCTCGAAAAACAAACATAGTGACTGTGAGCGGAGTCGCCTCTCCACAGATCTGACCTGGAACAGCGTCTGGTTTGGTTTCCATGGAGATAGAAAGGTTTAATGCCGTACTGTGGAACATTCCAGACGAAGCAACAACATCTCCACCAGAAAAGTGACACGGTGCAGCTTTAAATTCATCTCTAAATCTGTCCAAAAGTGTTGAAAGAAAACGAACGAAGCAGAATATGAAGCTTTAAAATAAAATACTCTTTAAATGATCCAAGTATTTATACACGTGTCTCAATCGCACTGAAATCTGTTCTAATGTTAAATCCTGTGTTTGTGTTTATTGGGTTATTCCTGTAGTGCACTGTATTAAAGCCTAATATCTTTGTTTTACAGAAATATATGTATTTTATTATAACCTTAACTGCCTCAAAATGTCCAAAGGTTTAACAGAGACGGTGACGAAGATCGTTTCCTGTGTAAAATATCTGTTTATTCTGATTTCCTTCATATTTTACCTCTTATGAAAACACATGTTTACAGAGTTATTACACTTATGGGCTTTTGGGAAACCACTTTTATGTGAAAGAAATGTGTTTTTACCTTTGCATTTTGTAAGAGTATTTTTATATATTTTAGAAACACTGGTTAATTAAAATAATAATAATAATAATAAAAAAACACACATTAGAAAATGCGATGTGTCGTGTGTATTTATAACGACATCATGTTTTTAGACTTAGATTTGAAGCAGCTTCTTGAGCCACTTCCATTATCACATGATCATATAAAAACAAATAGCAAAAAAAAAAAATTGTACTAAAATTCAAAAATAAGTAACAAAAATAAAATTAATAGTATTATTTTAAAGGGATAGTTCAAGTTTTTTGACATCTGTGTGTCGTCCCCGTCAGCAGTGCGGTGCATCCACACTGACTTTACCTCCGACAGCGTCCGGTGAATCGAGATACTGACCGGTTTTGGTGCTGAGGAAAGTAGTTCGGCAGGTTGTCTGGGGACAGTCTAATAAAGCGTTTTTCTTCTCAAAACAATCTGTGTTAAAAAGAGTGACACATTTGCACCACAAAACCTCCGTCCTCTAAAAAGTCACACCTCATAATCACTTGGCGCTATTTTCTCTCCGTTCGTATCACTGCGCGCGGCCGCCCGGTGACAGCCGCACCTGTTTCACTTTGTTTACTGCTCGGAATGTGAGCGACAACATGTCTGATTACGAAACCGATGATGAAGAAATTGATTTTAGCACAGAGCCAATGGGAGATCTTTTTGAACCCGAATATACGTCCGTTACAGGAAAACAGTGAAATTTGTGCAGAGATTCACACAGATTTTTGTTGTTACAGCCCGGAAAATCGCAAGTTCGCACCATTTTTTAGATATATAGTTATGTATCTTATACAAGCTTATACACCTGTCACTCCAGCTCTGACATTAACCCCCTCGCATCGCGGCGTCACCGGTCTGAACAAGTAAATACTGCAGAACAACTGAACAAAATGATTGCTCCGCAGCTGTCACTGGGCGGCCGTGCGCAGTGATACGTACGGAGAGAAAATAGCGCCAAGTGATAATGAGGTCTGACTTTTTAGAGGACGGAGGTTTTGTGGTGCAAATGTGTCACTCTTTTTAACACAGATTGTTTTGAGAAGAAAAACGCTTTATTAGACTGTCCCCAGACAACCTGCCGAACTACTTTCCTCAGCACCAAAACCGGCCAGTATCTCGATTCACCGGACGCTGTCGGAGGTGAAGTCAGTGTGGATGTGACACTGCTGACGGGGACGACACACAGATTCATGTCAAAAAACCTGAACTATCCCTTTAAGTAATTATTACTATATTATTACTATTATTTTATGTTATTATTAATATTATATTTTATTATTTTATTATTTTTGTATTGGTTTGACTCTAGTTTTCTGTTCCGCGTGCGTTATCGATCTGGTCCATTCGACACTTTATTGTGAAAAGCCTGAGCCGGATGTTTACATTCTGTAGCCGGAAGTTCCAGCTCGGCGCTGTTAGCTTTAGCCTCCGGTGCTTGTCGTCATGTCGAGCCGTAAACCGCGTCCTCCGAGCGGCCGCAGCGCGGACAAATACTCGGTGCTTTTACCCACGTACAACGAGCGGGAGAACCTGCCTCTGATCGTGTGGCTCCTGGTCAAATACTTCGGGGAAAGGTGAGTTTAACATGAAGCTGGAGCTCAGAGCTAACGCGGCTAACGCGGCTAACGGTGCTAACGCTGTGATGAGCTGTCACTCAAACTCCAACTTTAACACGAGTTTAATCTGATTAACTCTGGTTTTTCAATCAAGACTATTCTCAAATCACGTCTAAATGAGGAATATAAAATAGTCTAAACTAAAACTTGATTAAAATGTGTAAAGAAAGAGTAAAAGTGAGAGAAGTTGCAGTTAAAGTCTTTACTTTTCTGTGGATTTTCTTCTTGTGATTCAGGAAAATGATCCGTCCTGATCTGAGGGAGTTTATAAAGACTAGAACTGTGCAAAAATATTGAAATATTAATATATCGTTTGGTTTAATGTGATGATTCAGTATCGATATCGTGTTGTGTTGTATCGATATTTCACCTAGAGGATTTTTTGGTTTATTTGACTCAATGATTTAGTTCCAACTCCAGTTTTGTTGTTTTGTTCAGAGGAAGAAACTCGTTTATTCGACACATTTGACATTTTCACTGTTTTGACGATTTAAAGATTGTATGGAGGATATTTTTTAGTTTGAAATTGTCAGTGAAAGTTTAAAACACCATCACAGACAGGCAGCAGCCTTGGAATTGTAATGACCAAAAAAAAAAAGTGAATGAAAATCGATCAACTGTGGACGTGTTGAGGCCAGATAAACATCAATAGAAAACAAGGCTGCCTCATTTTCTATTGGCTGTTAGGTCGTCAATCAAACTCCCTACATTTCTAGTGTAACTGACTCGGTTTATGCAGCGGTTCTTGGAGGCGTTTTTAAACTGTTGCTTCCTCGCAGTTCGCACAAACTTTGTTGCGACAGCGGACGAGAATCCACGATCAGTTCGCCGCAAAAGAAAGTCGGTTTTTGAGGTCGCTGAAAGAAGAAGAGAAGGAGAAAAGGAGCAAAGCCAAACTGAGGTGATTCTTGGAGATCTCGTCCAGCGATTGCGCGAATGAAGCAGACGAAGAGTCTAAAAACTGACGCTAAATTATTTCTAGGCAGGTCACTTCGACAGTAATTCTGCACGCGCACAGGCTGTAAACGAGCGTGATTTCTAGAGTAAAGAGGCGGGAGGAGGAGATGTTTCTACTGAGGCTGTGGAGGAGGAAGGTGGTGTCACACATGAACAACATTTGAAAAAGGACTGTCGCTGTATTTCACTTACCTTAAAAAAATCCTCTATACAACCTTTAAGTGTTTGTGTTTCAGATGAACTTTGTACAAGACGTGCAAAGTGAAGTGTAACTAAGGCCCGAAATTAAGCATTTTTATGTCCAAAAACTTGTTTATACATGTGTGTGTTTTGTATGAAAGAGGGTTTTGTTTTTTGCTGCTCCTTGACAAGGAGAGGAGCGTCTGAGGGGAGGAGCTCGGAGTAGAGCTGCTGCTCCTCCACGTGGAGAGGAGCGTCTGAGGGGAGGACGTCTGTTCTGATGTCTCCTGGACGTGTCCCTCAGGAGGTGTTCATGTCCAGTGTTGGGAAGTTACTTTTCAAATGTAATCCCCTACAGATTACAGATTACACACACCAAAATGTAGTTTGTAACAGAATCCATTAAATTACTTAAAGTGAGTAATGTAATCTGATTACTTTGGATTACTTGATTTGTTGTAGAGAAACAAAGACGAGGAAATCTTCACATAAGAAGTTTTGTCTGATAAAAGAAAATAAAAAGTCCAAACTTTACTGAACCAAATTAAAAATATTATTGATAGAAAACGAAGAAACACGTCCACACAGCAGGATTTAGTCCTGGTTTAGTCCTGGTTTAGTCCTGGTTTAGTCCTGGTTTAGACCTGGTTTTAGACCTGGTTTTAGTCCTGGTTTAGTCCTGGTTTAGACCTGATTTTAGTCCTGGTTTTGTCCTGGTTTAGACCTGGTTTTAGTCCTGGTTTAGTCCTGGTTTAGTCCTGGTTTAGACCTGGTTTTAGACCTGGTTTTAGTCCTGGTTTTAGTCCTGGTTTTAGTCCTGGTTTTAGTCCTGGTTTAGACCTGGGTTTAGTCCTGTTTAGTCCTGGTTTAGTCCTGGTTTTAGTCCTGGTTTAGTCCTGGTTTAGTTCTCTGTGTAATCCATTTATTTCAACAAAGTAACTGTAATCCAATTACCACTCACTGAAACAGTAACTGTAACTGAATACAGTTACTCATCATTTGTACTCTGATTACTCTGGTACATGTAATCTGTTACTCCCCAACACTGGACATGTCCCACCGGGAGGAGGCCCCGGGGAAGACCCAGGACACACTGGAGGAGCTGGAGGAAGTGTCTGGGGTGAGGGAAGTCTGGGAGCTCAGACTGATGCCCCTGAGACCCGACCCCAGAAAAGAAGAAGAAGATGGAGGAACATGGAGGAGCATGGAGGAGAACATGGAGGAGCATGGAGGAACATGGAGGACATGGAGGACATGGAGGAACATGGAGGAACATGGAGGAACATGGAGGAACATGGAGGAACATGGAAGAACATGGAGGAACATGGAGGAACATGGAAGAACATGGAGGAACATGGAGGAACATGGAGGAACATGGAAGAACATGGAGGAACATGGAGGAACATGGAACATGGGATGGAGGAACATGGAGGAACATGGAGGAACATGGAGGAACATGGAGGATGGAGAACACATGGAGCATGAAGAACATGGAGGATGGAACATGGATGGAGAACATGGAGGAACATGAAGAACATGGAGGAACATGGAGAACATGGAGGAACATGGAAGAACATGGAGGAACATGGAGGAACATGGAACATGGAGGAACATGGAGGAACATGGAGGAACATGAAGAACATGGAGGAACATGGAGAACATGGAGGAACAGGAACATGGAGGAACATGGAGGAACATGGAGGAACATGGAGGAACATGGAGAACATGGAGGAGCATGGAGGAACATGGAGGAACATGGAACATGGAGGAACATGGAGGAACATGGAGGAACATGGAGGAACATGGAAGAACATGGAGGAACATGAGAACATGGAAGAACATGGAGGACATGGAGAACATGGATGGAGAACATGGAGGAACATGGAAGGAACATGGAACATGGAGAACATGGAGGAACATGGAAGAACATGGAGGAACATGGAGGAACATGGGAACATGGAACATGGAGGAACATGGAGGAACATGGAACAGGAGGAACATGGAGGAACATGGAACATGGAGGAACATGGAGGAACATGGAGGAACATGGAGGGATGAACATGAGGAACATGGAACATGGAGAACATGGAGGAACATGAGAACATGGAGGAACATGGAACATGGAACATGGAGGAACATGGAACAGGAACAGGAACATGGAGGAACATGGAGAACATGGAGGAACATGGAGAACATGGAACATGGGAGGAACATGGAGGAACATGGAGGAACATGGAAGAACATGGAGGAACATGGAGGAACATGGAAGAACATGGAGGAACATGGAGGAACATGGAGGAACATGGAGGAACATGGAGAGAACATGGAGAACATGGAGAACATGGAGGAACATGGAAGAACATGGAAGGAACATGGAGGAACATGGAGGAACATGGAGGAACATGGAGGAACATGGAGGAACATGGAGGAACATGGAAGAACATGGAGGAACATGGAGGAACATGGAGGAACATGGAACATGGAGAACATGGAGGAACATGGAGGAACATGGAGGAACATGGAAGAACATGGAGAACATGGAGGAACATGGAAAGGAACATGGAGGAACATGGAGGAACATGGAGGAACATGGAAGAACATGGAACATGGAAACATGGAAGAACATGGAGGAACATGGAGGAACATGGAGGATGGAGATGGAGTTTCTGGTCCTGCAGTTTTTGATTCCAGTCACATGACACGAGTCGAGCAGCAGATTGTGAAAAAAACTGGTTGTAGTGAAAAAAGGACACGAGGGTAAAAAACGAGGGTAAAAACTCTTCACGAGGGTAAAAACTCTTCACGAGGGTAAAAACTCTTCACGAGGGTAAAAACTCTTCACGAGGGTAAAAAATCTTCACGAGGGTAAAAACTCTCACGGGTAAAAACTCTCACGAGGGTAAAAACTCTTCACGAGGGTAAAAACTCTTCACGAGGGGCAAAAGGGGCAGATATTAAAACAACATTAAGTAAAAAAACTCCTGGTGAGGACACATGTACTGAAGCTGCCTTTATGTCTGAGGATTAAAGCTCCTCTCTGGGTTTTTCTCCTCAGCGGGTACGAGTACGAGATCATCGTGATCGACGACGGGAGCCCGGACGGGACGCTGGACGTGGCCCAGCAGCTGCAGAACATCTACGGAGAAGACAAGATCGTGAGTGAACCACACCAGACACGACCACGATGTTCTGTAACGCCGGCGTTAAAGCTGCACTGTGGAACTTTTCTGCCGGAGGCTCTGTCAGACGCTTTTCTCCATGGAGACGTTATCGCTTTGTCCGGAATGATCCACAGTACGACATTAAACCTTTCTGTCTCCACGGAAACCAAACCAGACGGGGGTTACAGGTCAGATCTGTGGAGAGGCGACTCTATTTCTGACTCTGAATCCTCCTGTTGCTGAATAAATGTAGTAAAAGTGGAGCTGTTTAAAGTCACACTGCGGAACATTCCAGGCAGCGCAGTGACGTCTCCATGGAAACAAACAGGTGACAGATCCTCAACCAGAAAGTTACACAGTGCAGCTTTAAATCAATCATCTTATAAACGTATTACACCACAGAAAGAAAAAATATTGTAATTTATGATCTTGACAAACTTTTTTCAGATTTGGAAAAGATTTAAATATTATTGATTATTTCTATTTTTATTTTTATTATTCTTGATATTAAATGTTTTGAATCATTATTAGTTTTTATCGCTCGCACTCGTTTAAAGTTTGTTTTCTTGTGTTAGAAATCATAAATTAATAAAAATACATGTTGTGTTTTTTATCAGTAAATGTTTTTTTAAACTTAAACTTTTTTTTTTATGCAGCTTCTTCGTCCTCGAGCAAAAAAACTGGGACTGGGTGAGTTCAGCTTCACATGGAAAAGTTACAGACGCAGAAGAGAAGTGTTTTTATTCATTCAGTGTTTCTCTGGGTTCTTTAGAGTTTCTCTGGGTTCTTTAGAGTTTCTCTGGGTTCTTTAGAGTTTCTCTGGGTTCTTTAGAGTTTCTCTGGGTTCTTTAGAGTTTCTCTGGGTTCTTTAGAGTTTCTCTGGGTTCTTTAGAGTTTCTCTGGGTTCTTTAGAGTTTCTCTGGGTTCTTTAGAGTTTCTTTAGAGTTTCTCTGGGTTCTTTAGAGTTTCTCTGGGTTCTTTAGAGTTTCTCTGGGTTCTTTAGAGTTTCTTTAGAGTTTCTTTGGGTTCTTTAGAGTTTCTTTGGGTTCTTTAGAGTTTCTCTGGGTTCTTTAGAGTTTCTCTGGGTTCTTTAGAGTTTCTTTAGGTTCTTTAGAGTTTCTTTGGGTTCTTTAGAGTTTCTCTGGGTTCTTTAGAGTTTCTCTGGGTTCTTTAGAGTTTCTCTGGGTTCTTTAGAGTTTCTTTAGGTTCTTTAGAGTTCTTTTGGGTTCTTTAGAGTTTCTTGGGTTCTTTAGAGTTTCTCTAGACCAGCAGCAGAAGGAGAAGAGCGAGCGTGAGGAGCAGCACTCGTCTTTCTTTGACTGTGGTTAATTACGTTCAGTTATTTCTGAACTCTTTCTGACTGAGTTCTTCTTAAAGGGACGGCGTACATCCACGGAATCAAACACGCCACCGGAAACTTCATCTTCATCATGGACGCCGACCTGTCGCACCACGTAAGCCCCGCCCACTCACCTGCGTGAAGTCGCCCCAAACACAAACACAAACCTGCAGTAAAACTCCATCATTTGTGTTTCGTTTGTGTTTCGTTTGTGTTTGTGTGTCGTTTGTGTTTCGTTTGTGTTTGTGTGTCGTTTGTGTTTCGTTTGTGTTTGTGTGTCGTTTGTGTTTCGTTTGTGTCGTTTGTGTTTCGTTTGTGTTTCGTTTGTGTCGTTTGTGTTGTGTTTGTGTGTCGTTTGTGTTTGTGTTTGGTTGTGTGTTTGTGTTTGTGTCGTTTGTGTTTCGTTTTGTGTTTCGTTTGTGTTTCGTTTGTTTGTGTCGTTTGTGTTTGTTTGTTTGTTTGTTTCGTTTGTGTTTCATTTGTGTTTGTGTTTGTGTGTTTGTTTGTGTGTCGTTTGTGTTTCGTTTGTGTTTCGTTTGTGTTTGTGTTTGTTTGTGTTTCGTTGTGTTGTTGTGTTTGTGTCGTTTGTTTGTGTGTTTCGTTGTGTGTTGTGTGTGTCGTTTGTGTTTGTGTGTCGTTTGTGTTTCGTTTGTGTTTGTGTTTGTGTTTCGTTTGTGTTTCGTTTGTGTTTCGTTTGTGTTTGTGTTTTGCTTTAGTTTGGTTTGTGCGACTCTGGTTCTTCAGATTTGAACCGTTTTATTTTGGGCCGATGTCGTGGAAAAGTCTGGATCAGTCTTTAGTTAATTTCTTTTGATTCATATTTTACATAAAAACAAACTTTTCCACAGCCTCAGGTCACATGACGTCACATCATTTACACAAAAATAATCATGAATCATTTTAATAATAAACTTACACAAATGAAACAGTCACACACAAAACAAACACAAACGTTTGGTTTCATTTTCTGCTGTTTTGACTCATCGACACAAAATAAAACTGTGAAAATCTGAAGAACCAGAATCACACAAACTGAACTTTTTACTGCACAGTTCATGTTTTTTGTGTAGTTGTGTGTTTGATGGGGGCGACTTCACACGTACCTGCTCTGACGTCAGAACATGTCTGTGTGTTTCTGTAGTGACTTTATTACAGGAAAGATTTAACTGGACTCACAATTTCTTTAATTCAAGACTTTATTTATGATCAAACAGACACTTTAAACACTTTAAAATCTCACAGTTAAGATGCAGCACATAATCCAGGTTTAATCAAGTTATTTTTGTGAATAAAATTCCATTTTTGTTCATCTGGGACAAACCTGAAGCTGTGTGATTTACTGAATTCATTCTGTTAAAAAGTTTCTCTTTATTTTCAGCCTAAATTCATCCCAGAATTCATCAGGTAAGTTTGTGTAACATTCAGAATTCTCTCGGAGCAAACGTCACCTCAGTTTTCTTTTGTTTGTTTGGTTTTTTTCAGGTTGCAGAAAGAGGGAGATTTGGACCTGGTCTCTGGGACCAGATACAAAGGAAACGGAGGAGTTTACGGCTGGGACCTGAGGAGGAAACTGATCAGGTACGACACAAAATATCCAAACTGAAATTCAATTATTTATCGAAATTCAATCGATTATTTTTATTATAAGGTGTAAAGTGTAAGAAACCAACCCTCAGATCTTTGTTGTATGATTCTGTAACAGACGCAGAACGCTCCTCTGTTTCTGTTCAAATCTGACGCTCTGATATCGACAAATATCGGCCGATATCGACTCTGGAGCCGATATATCGCCCGTCCATCAGTAAAGTGTCCCTCTGTCTCTTTCAGTCGAGGAGCAAACTTCCTGACGCAGGTTTTGTTGAGACCCGGAGCCTCGGACCTGACGGGCAGCTTCAGGTGAGTGAGACGGGTGAGACGGGTGAGACAGGTGAGACAGGTGAGACAGGTGAGACGGGTGAGACGGGTGAGACGGGTGAGACGGGTGAGACAGGTGAGACGGGTGAGACGGGTGAGACGGGTGAGACGGGTGAGACGGTGAGACGGGTGAGACGGGTGAGACGGGTGAGACGGGTGAGACGGGTGACGGGTGAAACAGGTGAGACGGGTGAGACGGGTGAGACAGGTGAGACGGGTGAGACGGGTGAGACGGGTGAGACAGGTGAGACGGGTGAGACAGGTGAGACAGGTGAGACGGGTGAGACGGGTGAGACGGGTGAGACAGGTGAGACGGGTGAGACGGGTGAGACGGGTGAGACGGGTGAGACTAAAACTCATTTTCACTGGAACAGTCCCACAGACAGGACAGAGCAGAACGTTTCCTGACTGTTTTTAGAACGACCTGGAACTGGACCAGAACAAGTCTAAGACACAAAGACTAGAACACACACGGATCTGGTTTAGACCCGGTTTAGACCCGGATTAGAACCGGTTTAGACCTGGACCGCTGAGAGATCACACAGATTTAAGGACACATGGGACTGGAAAAGAAAGTTCTATGATTTCACTAAACACCAGAGTCACTTTTTCCTCCTGATTCTGTGTAAATGTAAAACAGACGTGTCTCTGTCTCTGGTTTTATTTTATCATTTTGGTGCAGATTTGTTAAAACGTTTGGGTCAGAGTCGTGTTTGTATCAGCGTCTTCAGGATCAACAGGACATTTGAGTTTTGGGGTTGGACTCACGGGTTTGGGTCGGGGTTTGGGTCGGGGTTTAGGTCGGGGTTTAGGTCGGGGTTTAGGTCGGGGTTTAGGTCGGGGTTTGGGTCGGGGTTTAGGTCGGGGTTTAGGTCGGGTTTAGGTCGACTAACGTCACATGACGAGCTCCGACTCTGGCGTCGACGGGCAGGACATGAGGAGCACCGACCGGGCACCGCCTTGTCCCGCCGTGTCCAGAGAAACGGGAAACGCCGTGATCCGAGCACAAACGTCCGCTCTGTTTGAGTCCGGACGCACCGGTCCCGTCGTGTTGGATTATTGTGGATGTCGGTCAGCTGTCAATCATCACTCCAGATTTTGTTTAGGGGCGGAGTAAAGCGTCAGGAAGGTTAATGGACCTTTACTGTGGAAAATCACTGAGTATTGTCTAAAAAAAGGTTTTATTTTCTTTGTGGAATCAGATCATCTTAGTATCAAAGTCCAGTTTTAAATTTGAATATTGTGACAAAAGTCTGTAAAGTCAAATCTACTTTAATATTTATCACAAACTAAAACACTGATCTGCTGTGAAACCTTTAACACTGAGGACCTCTTGTGGACAAATGAGGGATTACAACAACATGTTTGTTCTTTATATTTTGTGTTTATTTGTTTTGTCACGAGACGAAAATGTCAAACTCTTTCAATTCTAATGAACAGATTCGATACTCGATACCGATTCTGATCCCACGATGAGAATAAAACCTTTTTTTCAGTCAATCAAATGTGATTTTTCCACATGAAATGGTACAACTTTCTTTTCTGTCTTTCTCTGTTGTTTTTCTTCTGAGGAGCCTTTACTGTTCACATTTATGCAGCGTCTGAAGCGTCTGAAAACTCAAAACTCCGTCAAACACTCGATCCTCACACGAGCTCCTGCCGTTTCACCTCAGAGGAAACAAACTCCACACTGAAACATCCACACTGAAACATCCACACTGAAATATCCACACTGAAACATCCACACTGAAACATCCACACTGAAACATCCACACTGAAACATCAACACTGAAACATCACACTGAAACATCCACACTGAAACATCAACACTGAAACATCCACACTGAAACACTCCACACTGAAACATCCACACTGAAACATCCACACTGAAACATCCACACTGAAACACTCCACACTGAAACATCCACACTGAAACATCCACACTGAAACATCCACACTGAAACACTCCACACTGAAACATCCACACTGAAACATCCACACTGAAACATCCACACTGAAACATCCACACTGAAACATCCACACTGAAACATCCACACTTTCATGAACTTTATCGACTCGTTTTGGGCCTTGGAGATTTTTTGTATCCAGGTTTTTTTTAAACTGTGGAGCCAAAAATATTTATGTCTGAAATAAAGAATAAACTAATAAATCAATAAATCAATAAATAAATAAATGTTCTACTCCCTTGTGTCATTATGTCTGTCCAGGACTAAACCAGGACTAAACCAGGTCTAAACCAGGTCTAAACCAGGACTAAACCAGGTCTAAACCGGGTCTAAACAGGACTAAACCAGGTCTAAACCGACTAAACCAGGTCTAAACCAGGTCTAAACCAGGACTAAACCAGGACTAAACCAGGTCTAAACCGGGTCTAAACCAGGACTAAACCGGGTCTAAACCAGGACTAAACCAGGTCCGTGTGTGTGTTCTAGTCTCTGTGTTTTATACTTGTTCTGTTCCAGTTCCAGTTTGTTCTAAACACATTCAGGAAACATTCTAAAGGTTCTAAATGTTCTAAAGGTTCTGTTCAGTTCAGTTTCTGGGAGTGTTTCAGGATCCAGACGTGAGGAAGACGAGGAGCGAGTTTCTAGTTTGAGTTTGGACGAGGTTCTGGTCGTGTTTTGTTCTCGTCTCATGTTTGTGTGGTGTGTTTCAGGTTGTATAAGAAGCAGGTCCTGGAGAAGCTGGTGGAACGTTGTGTTTCTAAAGGCTACGTGTTTCAGATGGAGATGATCGTCAGGGCGAGACAGCTGCACTACACCATAGGAGAGGTACGACCTGTGACCCCCCCCCGCACGCCAGAACGACCTGTGACCCCCCCCGCACGCCAGAACGACCTGTGACCCCCCCCCCCCCCACCGCACGCCAGAGAACGACCTGTGACCCCCCCCGCACGCCAGAACGACCTGTGACCCCCCCCCCACGCACGCCAGAACGACCTGTGACCCCCCCCCCCCGCACGCCAGAACGACCTGTGACCCCCCCCGCACGCCAGAACGACCTGTGACCCCCCCCCCCACCGCACGCCAGAACGACCTGTGACCCCCCCACACGCCAGAAACGACCTGTGACCCCCCCCCGCACGCCAGAAACGACCTGTGACCCCCCCCCACACGCCAGAACGACCTGTGACCCCCCCACACACGCCAGAACGACCTGTGACCCCCCCCCGCACGCCAGAACGACCTGTGACCCCCCCCCCGCACGCCAGAACGACCTGTGACCCCCCCCCCACACGCCAGAACGACCTGTGACCCCCCGACACACACGCCAGAACGACCTGTGACCCCCCCCCCCCACACACGCCAGAACGACCTGTGACCCCCCCCCCCACACACACGCCAGAACGACCTGTGACCCCCCCCACACACGCCAGAACGACCTGTGACCCCCCCCACACGCCAGAACGACCTGTGACCCCCCCACACGCCAGAACGACCTGTGACCCCCCCCCGCACGCCAGAACGACCTGTGACCCCCCCACACGCCAGAACGACCTGTGCCCCCCCCCCCCCAGAACGACCTGACCCCCCACACGCCAGAACGACCTGTGACCCCCCCCCACACACGCCAGAACGACCTGTGACCCCCCCACACGCCAGAACGACCTGTGACCCCCACACGCCAGAAGACCTGACCCCCCCCCACACGCCAGAACGACCTGTGACCTGTTGTTTTGACTCTTTCCTGTGGTCAGGTGCCGATCTCGTTTGTGGACAGAGTTTACGGAGAATCAAAACTCGGAGGAAATGAGATCGTGTCGTTTGCGAAGGGGCTGCTCACCCTGTTCGCCACGACGTGACCCCGCACCTGTCACGTGACCCCCGCACCTGTCACGTGACCCCCGCACCTGTCACGACCTGTCCGACCTGCACGTGACCTGCAGGGGCAGGTGCAGGGGCAGGTGCAGGGGCAGGTGCAGACCCTGACGCAGTGAAAGATCCGCTTCTTTTTTCTGTGGCGCCGCTGGAAAAACACAAAGAGAAAAAACCCAGAAGATTTGTTCAAACTTTTTTCAGTGTCGACGTCTCTGCAGGCGCAGAGACCAAGACCTGGTTTAGACCTGGTTTAGTCCTGGTTTAGATCTGGTTTAGACCTGGTTTAGTCCTGGTTTAGACCTGGTTTAGTCCTGGTTTAGATCTGGTTTAGACCTGGTTTAGACCTGGTTTAGTCCTGGTTTAGTCCTGGTTTAGTCCTGGTTTAGTCCTGGTTTAGACCTGGTTTAGTCCTGGTTTAGATCTGGTTTAGACCTGGTTTAGACTGGTTTAGTCCTGGTTTAGTCCTGGTTTAGTCCTGGTTTACTACTGGTTTAGTCCTGGTTTAGTCCTGGTTTAGATCTGGTTTAGACCTGGTTTAGTCCTGGTTTAGTCCTGGTTTAGTCCTGGTTTAGATCTGGTTTAGACCTGGTTTAGTCCTGGTTTAGTCCTGGTTTAGTCCTGGTTTAGTTCCTGGTTTAGTCCTGGTTTAGACCTGGTTTAGTCCTGGTTTAGTCCTGGTTTAGACCTGGTTTAGACCTGGTTTAGTCCTGGTTTAGATCTGGTTTAGACCTGGTTTAGTCCTGGTTTAGTCCTGGTTTTAGTCCTGGTTTAGTCTGGTTTAGACCTGGTTTAGACCTGGTTTAGTCCTGGTTTAGTCCTGGTTTAGACCTGGTTTAGACCTGGTTTAGTCCTGGTTTAGTCCTGGTTTAGTCCTGGTTTAGTCCTGGTTTAGTCCTGGTTTAGACCTGGTTTAGACCTGGTTTAGTCCTGGTTTAGCTGGTTTAGTTCTGGTTTAGTCCTGGTTTAGTCCTGGTTTAGACCTGGTTTAGTCCTGGTTTAGACCTGGTTTAGACCTGGTTTAGTCCTGGTTTAGTCCTGGTTTAGTCCTGGTTTAGTCCTGAAAGTTTATTTTTTGTGTTCAGTCACATGGACAGCACCTGCCCAGGTGTGTGTGTGTGTGTGTGTGGTGGGGGGGGGGGGGTTTCACCTGTCGGGGGGTAGTTTCACCTGTCGGGGGCAGGACCAAAAAAGACTGAGGATGAGGATTATTTTTAGGTTTAAATAAAATAAATAAAAATATTTGTGCTTCACATTCCAACAACATAAAAACCCTTTTGTGTTTAGTTTTGATCAAACTGAATCGTGTTTCGTTTAAAATCTTCTGGATTCTTCAGTTTTAACTCCAGAACAAATCCTTTCAGTTTTGTTCAGGAGTCACTTCTGGGAGGGCATCTGGTCAAATTAAAGCCACAGTGTGGAACAGTCAGAGCTCAGAGTCTGGTCACGACCTGATGGAGACGCCACCGCAGAACCTGCCCTCGTGTCCTTAGGCAAGACACTTCACCCAGACCGGAGCCTCACTTCTGGCAGCAGGAGACAGTTTCACCACAGAGTTGGGAAGTTACTTTTCAAATGTAATCCCCTACAGATTACAGATTACTCACACCAAAATGTAGTTTGTAACAGAATCCAATAAATTACTTAAAGTGAGTAATGTAATCTGATTACTTTGGATTACTTGATTTGCTGTAGAGAAACAAAGACGAGGAAATCTTCACATAAGAAGTTTTGTCTGATAAAAGAAAATAAAAAGTCCAAACTTTACTGAACCAAATTAAAAATATTATTGATAAAAGACGAAGAAACACGTCCACACAGGTTTAGCAGGTTTATTTAGTCCTGGTTTAGTCCTGGTTTAGTCCTGGTTTAGTCCTGGTTTAGTCCTGGTTTAGTCCTGGTTTAGTCCTGGTTTAGTTCTCTGTGTAATCCATTTATTTCAACAAAGTAACTGTAATCCAATTCCCACTCACTGAAACAGTAACTGTAACTGAATACAGTTACTCATCATTTGTACTCTGATTACTCTGGTACTTGTAATCTGTTACTCCCGACACTGACCACAGGACAGAAGAAGAACCAAGTGTGAAGAGTCAAAGATCTGAAGTGTTGAAGTGAGATCAGCGTCCAGACGGAATCGAACCTGCAACTGATCTGAAGAAATATGTTCAACTGGAGAGGTCAGGGGTCAGAGGTCGGAGGTCAGGGGTCGGAGGTCAGGGGTCAGGGGTTTGGGTTTGTAAAGGTCAGATCGTGAGGAGCTTGTTTCTTGTTCTGGATTTTTCCGCGTTTTTGTTTCTTTGAAGTTTGAGACTTAATTGGAAAAAGTGAGAAACTGACCAATCACGAGTCTCACCCGGGACCGCGCACGAGCTCACGCACGAGCCTGGATTTGTGATGCAAATCAGGCTGACGTCACTTCCGCCATAAATATAATAGACGGCGGGAGCTGGTTTGAGTTTTACGCGTTTTACCAAGAGAAACTGAATCTAAATTAACATTATTTATTTAGTCATGTTTTCTAAAATACACATTATATAGTAAACTGTAGTAAAACAACGTGAGTTTAGTTCATACTTAAGACTAAAAATAAACTGTTAAACTTTTTGACATCAGATGTGTTCGGTTTTACGTTACCCCTGTTTGATTTGAACAGTTTTACTCGTTTAAATCTCAATATTGACTGTATTATTTATCTTTATCAAGTTCTTCAGGTTTTATCAAGTGTGGACTAGTACGATATATCATTAAAATGTCTGAATCATTTACATAATGTTAATAATAATGACATATTAATAATGACAGATCAGATTGGTCAAAACAGAGACACTGGGACATTTCTTGTGTAAAACTGGGACAAATCCGTGGTTTTGTGTCAATCTGCTGGGACAGGGGACACAGGCTCAAACCTGGAACTGTCCCGGGGAAACAGGGACGTGTGGTTTCCTTAAAATCTGTGTATAATAAAAACATTCTTAAATAAACGTTTTTCTTTTCCCTGAACCGTTAGAACGAGCTGACCGTCCCAAGATGGCGGCCGCGTTTGACGTATGACGGTTTTTCCCTCTAGAGCGCGCCTCGCGCCGTGACTGCTTCCGCCGCTTTTATTTGCGCCATTTTGGAGAGGGGAGTTTGGCTCCGGGAGTATTGTCTGTCAGGACGCCGAGCGGGCAGCACGTTCCGCGGGAGAAGAGCCGGACAGAAGCCCGGGACCGCCGCACTTCCACCGGACACACGAGCCTTTCACAGCCGCCTCAGGAGACATGTCCGCCCGCTCTGCCCTCAGCCCGAGTCCGCGTCCCGAGCTCCGGGGTTCGGCTGTGTGAGGAGCCGGGGAGAGCCGGGGGGGAGCCGGGGGAGCCGCTGGTTCCCGTTTCCCGGGGAGAGGAAGGGGTGAGGCGGCGTCAGTGAGGAGGAGCCCCGGGGGGAGGCAGCCGGAGCTCAGCCCGAGGAGCCAGCGGGACCCGGGGCACCGGACCCGGGGAGCACAGGTCCGAACCGGGCTGACAGAAGTGAGACCGCGGCCGGAGCCGGAGGTGTGAGCAGGTAAAGTTCACCGGGAACAGAACCGGGTCTGGTCTGGACTTTATCCGGACCTGGGTTTAGTCCGGGTTTAGTCCGGGTTTAGTCCGGGTTTAGTCCGGGTTTAGTCCGGGTTTAGTCCGGGTCTGCTCGCGGTTTAGTTCGTGTTTCGGACCTGGTTTAGTCCCGGTTTAGACCTGGTTTAGTTCTACTTTGGACCCAACACAGACCTGGTTCTGGTTTGGTTTAGTCCCGGGTTGGTTCAGATTTTTGACACATTTGGACCTGGTTTTTGCCTTTTTTAAGAACTTGTTTAGGACCCGTTTGTACCTGGACACTTCCGTTTTTTTCCGTTTATTCAGACATTTTAACCTCATTTAGTCCTGGTTTAGTCCTGGTTTAGTCCTGGTTTAGACCTGGTTTAGTCCTGGTTTAGTCCTGGTTTAGTCCTGGTTTAGTCCTGGTTTAGACCTGGTTTAGTCCTGGTTTAGACCTGGTTTAGACCTGGTTTAGTCCTGGTTTAGTCCTGGTTTAGTCCTGGTTTAGTCCTGGTTTAGACCTGGTTTAGTTTGATTTTACGTTTTTCTGGGTGAAACTTTGTGTTTTGTAAATCCTGTAAACGTGAAGTCAGAGCAGGTTCAGAGTCTGACCCCACGGACCAGGTCCACACCAGGTCCACACCAGGTCCAGACCAGGTCCAGACCAGAACCCACAACACCACCTCATGGTCCAGATGTTAGTTTTTTTTTATTTCGTTTTTTTTTAACATGTATCATGTCGTCTTTGTTTAGTCCTGGTTTAGTCCTGGTTTAGACCTGGTTTAGTCCTGGTTTAGTCCTGGTTTAGTCTCTGGTTTAGAACCTGGTTTGGACCCTGGTTTAGACTTGGTATAGACCTTGTACAGAACCTCATTTAGTCCTGGTTTAGACCCTGGTTTAGTACCAGGTCAGTCCTGATAGTAGAGAACCTTCATATAGAACCTGGTTTTGGACCTGGTTTAGTCCTGGTTTAGTCCTGGTTTAGACCTGGTTTAGACCTGGTTTAGTCCTGGTTTAGTCCTGGTTTAGTCCTGGTTTAGACCTGGTTTAGACCTGGTTTAGACCTGGTTTAGTCCTGGTTTAGACCTGGTTTAGACCTGGTTTAGTCCTGGTTTAGTCCTGGTTTAGACCTGGTTTAGACCTGGTTTTAGACCTGGTTTACCTGGTTTAGACCTGGTTTAGACCTGGTTTAGTCCTGGTTTAGTCCTGGTTTAGACCTGGTTTAGACCTGGTTTAGACCTGGTTTAGACCTGGTTTAGACCTGGTTTAGACCTGGTTTAGACCTGGTTTAGTCCTGGTTCAGTGCAGGTTTCAGGCCTGTTTTTCTGGTGCAGAAGGAGGCAGAGTGGCTCCTATCTCCTTTCCTCCCTCCCTCCTCCCTCGTTCCTCACCCGTCTCCCCCTCCCCTCCCCCGTGTTCTGATCCGGTCTGAAGCGCTCCTCCCTCCTCCCTCGCTCCCTCCTCCCTCGCTCCCTCGCTCCCTCGCTCCCTCCTCCCTCGCTCCCTCCCTCCGCTTTATCAACCCCCCACTCCTCCTCCCCTCCTCCGTCTCCTCCCTCCCTCTGCTTTCCTCTTCTCCCTCGTCTCTTTCCTCCCTCCCTCCCTCGCTCCCTCCCTCCTCTGCCCTGTTTTTTCTCTCTCTCCGTTCCCCCCCTCCCTCCTCTGTTCCGTCTCTCGTCCCCTCCCCCCGTGTCCTCTCGCTCTTCCCTCCCCTTCCTCTTCCTCCCTCCCTCCCTCTCTCTCTTTGTGTTCCTCTCTCCGCCCCCCCCCCCCCCCCCTCGCTCCCTCCGCCCCCCCTCCCCTCCCTCTCTCCCCTCGCTCTTTGTGTCCGCCTCTCCACTCCTCCCCCTCCCTCCCTCCCTCCCTCCCTCCCCTGTCTCTCTCTCTCTCTTTGTCCGTCTCACCCCCCCCTCCTCTCCTCTTTCTCTTTGTGCACCTCTCCCCCCCCTCCCTTCTCTCTCTCTCTCTCTCTCTCTCTCTCTGGTCTTCTTTTCTTCCCTCCCTCCCTCCCTCCCTCTCTCTCTCTTCTCTGTGTGTGTGGCTTCTCTTTCTCTCCCCTCCTCCTCCTCCTCTCTCTCTTTCTCTCCCTTCCTCTTCTCTCTGCGTATGTTCCCCTCCTCCTCCTCCTCCTCCTCCTCCTCGTCTCCTCGTGTCTCTTTTTTTTTTTCCCTGTGTGCTTCTCTCCTCTCCCCCCCTCCCTCCCTCTCTCACTCTCTTCCTCTTCTGTGTGTGCGCTTTTCTTCACCCACTCCTCCTCCTCCTCCTCTTCCTCCTCTCTCTCTCTCTCGTTCTTGCTTCCTCTGTGTGTACGTGTGTCCTCTCTCCTCTCCTCACATCCTCCCCTCCTCCTCTCCTTCTCCTTTTCCTCTCAACTCCCTCGCTCTCTCCTCTTCGTCTCCTCTTCGTCTCCTTCGTCTCCTCTTCGTCTCCTCTTCTCCTCTCTTCTCTCTTCGTCTCTCTCCTTCTCTCTCTTCGTCTCTTTTCTCTTCGTCTCTTCCTCTTCTGTGTCTCTGTCTTCGTGTCTTCTGTTCATCAGTGTGTGTAGTTGTGTTGGTGTCAGTAGGAGGCGCTGTTCTCTGTTCTGTTGTGTGTGGTGTGTGTGTGTTGTGTGTGTTGTGTGTGTGTGTGTTGTGTGTGTGTGTGTGTGTGTGTTGTGTGTGTGTGTGTGTGTGTGTGTGTGTGTGTGTGTGTGTTGTGTGTGTGTGTGTGTGTGTGTGTGTGTGTGTGTGTGTGTGTGTGTGTGTGTGTGTGTGTGTGTGTGTGTGTGTGTGTGTTGTGTGTGTTGTGTGTGTGTGTGTGTGTGTGTGTGTGTGTGTGTGTGTGTGTGTGTGTGTGTGTGTGTGTGTTGTGTGTGTGTGTGTGTGTGTGTTGTGTGTGTTGTGTGTGTGTGTGTGTGTGTGTGTGTGTGTGTGTGTGTGTGTGTGTGTGTGTGTGTGTGTGTGTGTGTGTGTGTGTGTGTGTGTGTGTGTGTGTGTGTGTGTGTGTGTGTGTTGTGTGTGTGTGTGTGTGTGTGTGTGTGTGTGTGTTGTGTGTGTGTGTGTGTGTGTGTGTGTGTGTGTGTGTGTGTGTGTGTGTGTGTGTGTGTGTGTGTGTGTGTGTGTGTGTGTGTGTGTGTGTGTGTGTGTGTGTGTGTGTGTGTGTGTGTGTGTGTGTGTGTGTGTGTGTGTGTGTGTTGTGTGTTCAGGAGGTTTATGTAACCACCACAGGAAGTACAACCCCCCCCCCCACACACACACACACACACACACTCCGACCTCTGACCTCACCGACCCACAACTGCCCCTTCACCCGACCTGTGACCTGTGACCCCAACACCAAAACCAAAACCAAGACCAAGGACAGAACCTGGACTCTGGGGTCTGGACTCGGGTCTGGACTCGGGTCTGGACTCGGGTCTGGACTCGGGTCTGGACTCGGGTCTGGAGTCTGGAGTCTGGACTCTGGGGTCTGGACTCTGGACTCTGGAGTCTGGAGTCTGGACTCGGGTCTGGACTCTGGACTCTGGGGTCTGGGGTCTGGACTCTGGACTCGGGTCTGGACTCGGGTCTGGACTCTGGACTCTGGGGTCTGGACTCTGGACTCGGGTCTGGACTCGGGTCTGGACTCTGGACTCTGGACTCTGGACTGGACTGTGTATACGATGTCTGGACTCTCGGGTCTGGACTCTGGGTCTGGACTCTGGGTCTGGACTCTGGGTCTGGACTCTGGGTCTGGACTCGGGTCTGGACTCGGGTCTGGACTCGGGTCTGGACTCTGGACTCTGGACTCTGGTCTGGACTCTGGACTGGTCTGGGTCTGACTCGGGTCTGGGTCTGGACTCTGGTCTGGACTCTGGTCTGGACTCTACGATGTCTGGGTTGTCGGGTCTGGGTCTGGACTCTCTGGACTCTGGACTCGGGTCTGGACTCTGGACTCTGGACTCTGGTCTGGACTGTGTATACGATGTCTGGGTTGTCGGGTCTGGGTCTGGACTCTGGGGGTCTGGACTCTGGACTCGGGTCTGGACTCTGGACTCTGGACTCGGGTCTGGACTCTGGACTCTGGACTCTGGACTGGACTGTGTATACGATGTCTGGGTTGTCGGTTCTGTCAGGATCCTGGTGTTGTGTTCTGTTGTTGTGCCGTTGAGCAGGACACCAGGTCTTTGGTGACCTGAGCTCTTGTGGTTTTATTGATTTTTTATTTTGTCTGATTCAACCCGAGGAAACAAAAACACAATAATAATAATAAATAAATAATAAAGTCACATTTAAATCATAATTTACAAAAACTACTGAACAAACCACCCTGACCCAGAGACCCTAACCCTCTGTGTGACCTCTGTGTGACCTCTGTGTGACCTCTGTGTGACCTCTGTGTGACCTCAGTTTTCACTGAAAACACAACAACAACACAAACTCTGGACACGACGTCACAGTTGTTTATTTATTTGTTTATTTATTTGTTCTGATTTGGGGTTTGGTCCAATCAGAACACAGAGTGAACGTCACATGACCCAGCGCCTGCACCAGTCAGGAGTCAGGGCTAGTGCAGCCTCCGCGGCTCAGAGAGGCTGGAGGTTCTGGAGGTTCTGGAGGTTCACATGATCTGGAGACACTTGTAGAACAGTTTAAATCAGTTTAAATCTGAGACTGTCAGTTTGAGTTTGGAGACGTGTTGAAAGTTCCTCGTCCTTCACGTGTTAAATATATGTGTGTATCTTCTGGGTTTGGTCTGGAGGCCTCAGGATGTTCAGTTTGGTTCTTGTCTCTTGTCTTCGAGAGAACGGTGGGACTTTGATTGGAGTTTGTTTGGTGGGCTTTAGGCAGGTGTTTGGCAGGTGTTTGGCAGGGGTTTGTTTGGAGCGTGTGAAGTTCCTCCTGGTCTTTAACCCGTGTTCTCTCTCTCTCGTCGTTCAGGACTGAAGATGTTCCAGCTGCCGGTGAATAACCTGGGCAGCCTGAGGAAAGCTCGGAGGAACGTGAAGAAAGCTCTGGGAGACATCGGCCTGGACTTCGCCCGAGAACATCTCAATGTGAGTCTGACCCCGACAGGGACCATAAAGCTGCACCGTGTCACTTTTCTGCCGGAGCCTCCGTCAGACACTGTTATGTTTGTGTCTGGAATGTTCCACAGTGCGGCATTAAACCTTTCTATCTCCATGGAGACCAAACCAGACCAAGACCATCAGAAAGTCTGTTTTTCGACGTATTTCTGATTTATAAAACCACCTGTGTTTGAATAAATGTAAAGTGGAGCTGTTTAAAGTCACACTGTGGAACATTCCAGACAGAACAGTGACGTCTCCGTGGAAACAAACAGGTGATGGACCCACAACCAGAAAAGTTCCACACTGCACCACAAGATGTTCAAGTGATTTAAATGGTTTTCAGTTCTTTGCATTTTTACGTCCACGTCAGATAAAAACAAACCTTCTGTCAAAGATGATGTTCTGTTGAGAACAGGAAGTGTTCACGGTCGTGTTTGGGCTCCATGGGCTCTGGCTCCAGTTCAGTTTGTGTGGTGGCTCCTGTGAGCGCTGGCCTCAGTGAGCCTCGTCTGACTGGAGCTGGACTCTGGAGACGTCACAGAAACACGTCTGTACACGAACTCTGTGTGTGACGAAGTGAAGGAGACGAGACGAGCTGTGGAGAGAAAAGACACTTTTTCTAAAACAAAATATTCTCCTTTTACTTTTTTGGTTTTAGTTCTAGTTTTAGTTTTACATTTTAACTTTTTAGTTTCAGTTTTTTAGTTCTCGTTTTAATTCTCGTTTTAATTTTAGTTCTGGTCCTAGTTTACATTTTTTTGTTTTTTGTTTTATTTTTGTAATTCTAGATTTAGTTTCAATTCTGGTTTTGGTTCTGATTCTAGTTTTAGTTTTTTAGCTCTAGTGTTTTAGTGTTATAGTTTTTGTTCTAGTTTTTGTTTTCATTTTGCTTCTCGTTTTAATTCTCGTTTTAGTTTTAGTTTTGGTTCTAGTTTAAATTTTTTTTGTTTTTAGTTTTATTTTTGTAGTTCTAGACTTCTGGTTTTGGTTCTGATTCTAGTTTTAG
>NW_026571515.1:396580-404080 GCF_026225935.1 Boleophthalmus pectinirostris | reverse complement strand
GACGTGGTTCCGTGTTGTTCCTTGTGTTCTGTGTTGTTCCTTGTGGTTCCGTGTTGTTCCTTGTGGTTCCGTGTTGTTCCTTGTGGTTCCGTGTTGTTCCTTGTGGTTCCGTGTTGTTCTGATGTGGTTCCGTGGTGTTCCTCGTTGTTCTGACGTAGTTCCGTGTTGTTCCTTGTGGTTCCGTGTTGTTCCTCGCTGTTCCTCGTGGTTCCGTGTTGTTCCTCGTTGTTCTGACGTAGTTCCGTGTTGTTCCTTGTGGTTCCGTGTTGTTCCTTGTGGTTCTGTGTTGTTCCTTGTGGTTCTGTGTTGTTCCTCGTGGTTCCGTGTCGTTCTGACGTGGTTCCGTGTTGTTCCGTGCTGTTCTGACGTGGTTCCGTGTTGTTCCGTGCTGTTCTGACGTGGTTCCGTGTTGTTCCTTGTGGTTCCGTGTTGTTCCTCGCTGTTCCTCGTGGTTCCGTGTTGTTCCTCGTGGTTCCGTGTTGTTCCTCGTGGTTCCGTGTCGTTCTGACGTGGTTCCGTGTTGTTCCGTGCTGTTCTGACGTGGTTCCGTGTTGTTCCTCGTGGTTCCGTGTTGTTCCGTGTTGTTCCTCGTGGTTCCGTGTCGTTCTGACGTGGTTCTGTGTTATTCCGTGCTGTTCTGACGTGGTTCCGTGTTGTTCCGTGCTGTTCTGACGTGGTTCTGTGTTATTCCGTGCTGTTCTGACGTGGTTCTGTGTTGTTCCCTGCTGTTCTGACGTGGTTCCGTGCTGTTCTGACGTGGTTCCGTGTTGTTCTGTGCTGTTCTGACGTGGTTCCGTGTTGTTCCTCGTGGTTCCGTGTTGTTCCGTGTTGTTCCTCGTGGTTCCGTGCTGTTCTGACGTGGTTCCGTGTTATTCCGTGCTGTTCTGACGTGGTTCCGTGTTGTTCTGTGCTGTTCTGACGTGGTTCCGTGTTGTTCCGTGCTGTTCTGACGTGGTTCCGTGTTGTTCCGTGCTGTTCTGACGTGGTTCCGTGTTGTTCCGTGCTGTTCTGACGTGGTTCCGTGCTGTTCTGACGTGGTTCCGTGTTGTTCCGTGCTGTTCTGACGTGGTTCCGTGTTGTTCCGTGCTGTTCTGACGTGGTTCCGTGTTGTTCCGTGCTGTTCTGACGTGGTTCCGTGTTGTTCCGTGCTGTTCTGACGTGGTTCCGTGTTGTGGTGTTTCAGGTGATCCAGACGGTTCACCCGGTGGAGAAGAAATTGACGTACAAGTGCATCCACTGTCTGGGCGTCTACACGAGCAACATGACGGCGTCCACCATCACGCTGCACCTCGTCCACTGCCGCGGCGTGGGAAAGACTCAGACCGGCCCCTCGCCGCGCGTCCAGGCCCCGCCCGCCGCCGCCGCCAAGAGACCCGGCCCCGCCTCCGCTCCCGACGGCCCCGCCCCCAAACGCCGGCGCGGGCCCCCCGGGGAGAAGGCGCACCCCCGGGACGTGAACGCCGTGCTCTTCCCCGACGACCCGGACGAGCCGGTGACGCTGGCGCTGGACCCCCGCGGCCTCGAGTCCAAACCGCACGACGTGAAGAAGGCGTTTCTGAGCCGCTACTTCGCCAAAGCGCCGTACCCCTCCCACCGCGAGATGGAGAAACTCGCCACGCGGCTCTGGATGTGGAAGTCGGACATTTTGAATCACTTCGTGAACGAGAGGAACAGGTGTGTGCGGACGTGCCGAGCTCGGAGCGCCGGCGTCCTGCTCGGCTTCAGCATGGAGCGACTCGCCGACATCCGCCACCCGCTCGCCATCGCTCACGCCGGGAACTTTAAAGGACGAGAGGGGCGGAGCCGCACGTCACGACGCCGGATCGGCGTTTCGGAGGCGAGGAGGAGGGCCAAAGGAAAAGTGAACGGCGGCGGCGGCGCGAGGACGATCGGTAACGGCTCGCAGCCAATCAGAACGCAGCAGCCCGAGACCATCGCCATCGACTCCGACAGCGACGAAGACGAGGAGCGGCGCGGCGGCTACACCCTGAACGTGAGGGCGGGGCTAAACCAGGGGGCGGGGCCGGAGTACGAGGAGGTGGAGGACATGTCCGAGGAAGAGGAGGAGGAGGAGGAAGAGGAGAGCGACGAAGGAGAAGAAGAAGAACAGCAGCAGCAACAACAACAACAACAACACGCCGCCCACGTCGGGAACGGCTACGGCGTCCTGCAGCCGTCAAACCGACAGACCGTGCCCATCATCATCCCCAAGTTTGTCCCGTCGGCGGCTCGGAGCGGAAAACAGCAGGTCTGAGACGCCGCGGCGAGACGGAGGACGAGACGGAGGACGAGACGGAGGACGAGACGGAGGACGAGACGGAGGACGAGACGGAGGACGAGACGGAGGACCGAGACGAGACGACGACTGGACGCAAACACCGACCTGCCTCAGAGCACACACACACACACACACACACACACACACACACACACACACACACACACACACACACCGGACAAACGCCGCGGGGCTCGAGGAACCTGGAGGAACCTGGAGGAACCTTTATTTCAGTACAAACCCGAGTTCCTCCTCGGACCCTGGAGTCTGGACTCGTCTGTGTCTCGTCACAAATCTCCAGATGTTTTTCCCTGATCTTTTCGTTCTTCGTTCTCCGACGGCGGCGTCTGGGAGGGCATCTGGCACAGCCGGGACTCACCTCAGATTAAAAACTCAAAACTGTAAAAACATGAAAACCAAAAGGAGCTTCTTCTTCTTCTTCTTCTTCTTCTTCTTCTTCTTCTTCTTCTTCTTCTTCTTCTTCTTCTTCTTCTTCTTCTTGGGGTTCAGTGTTTTCGTGTAAATGTGTACAGGATTTTAAACTGTTCTGTGTTTGACCTTTGACCTTTGACCCCTGCTGTTGCTGGAGCCCCAAAGTTTAATGTATATTTTTATTTTTGGTTTTGTAAATTAATATATGTCTCTTGTTTGGGTTCTTGGGTTTTCCTCTGGACTCTCGTGTGCTTCTGGTCTGTTTGAGTTCACGGTTTTGGACTCGACCCTTTAAACTTTGTACAGAGTCGATGGAAACAAAAGGTCAAAGTGAAGACGACACTTTTCAGACCAAACGGTTCCATCTGTGAACGTTTATTTTGAGCTTCGTCACATCGACAAATCAACCTCTGAAACTCTAAGTTCTGGTCAGAACAACGACGTCCAATCAGACGAGGTTATTTCAGTGACTCGTGTGAACGGGAGCAGCTCATTGGTCGTTCACGTCTCCTCAGATGAAGTTCAGAGCTTCACCGAATCTTCAAATCCTCCAGGTTTTCAGACGCGTCACATTTTGTCCTTTTGTCGTCGTGATACAGACGCCGGTTTCTGATTGGCTGATCCACCTGTCACTCACAACCTCAGAGCTTTGAGGTTCAGGTCAGGACCCTTCCAGACAGTCAGGACCCTCAGAGTCAGGCTCCAGTCAGGACCCTTCAGAGTCAGGACCCTTCAGAGTCAGGACCCTCCAGGTCAGGACCTTCAGAGTCAGGACCCTCCAGAGTCAGGACCCTCCAGGGTCAGGACCCTCCAGAGTCAGGACCCTCCAGGGTCAGGACCCTCCAGGGTCAGGACCCTCAGAGTCAGGACCCTTCAGAGTCAGGACCCTCCAGGGTCAGGACCCTCCAGGAGTCAGGACCCTTCAGAGTCAGGACCCTCCAGAGTCAGGACCCTCCAGGGTCAGGACCTTCAGGTCAGGAGAGTCAGGACCCTCCAGGGTCAGGACCCTCCAGGGTCAGGACCCTCCAGGGTCAGGACCCTTCAGGGTCAGGACCCTTCAGAGTCAGGACCCTTCAGGGTCAGGACCCTTCAGACCTTCACGGGTCTGGACCAGTGTCAGTCTGGAGTTGCTAAAATCACTTTAGAAATCAGACTTTAGAGGTTTGTTTTAGGTCTGAAGTTCAGACTGAAGTTCTGAGGGAGGGTGACGTCACCAGAGTTCAGCTCCAGTCAAATGAAGCTCATCGAGGCCTGCGAGTCTCTCTGTTCACGCTGACGTCACAAACCTGGAAGACGTTTGGAAACGTGTGATGAAACTTCCTGTGGACTCTGTCTGCGCTCGTAAATCTGACAAAATATAAGAAAAATGTTTAAATATCCATGTTCTTCATCTAAATGTGACACATTTATCTTAATTTGCCGACAAATAATTTTTACCCTGGGAACCAAACACGTCCTTTTCTACAAAGAACGTTCAGACTTTCGTTTAGTTTTTTTACACGTCTGTAAAAGTCACTGAAGATGTGATTAGAAAGTTGTGGCAGGTTTTGAAGACGCTGCTGAATCTACGTTTTTTTTTCCACGACCGGTCGGCGAGTCCAGAGTCCAGAACTAAACCACGAGTCGTCATCACGAGTTTCCAAACGTCTTGTGGTTTGTGACGTGAGCGTGAACAGAGACGATGATTTCTGGACAAAATGTTGGAGCCCAAACCTCAGGATCAGGAGCAGGTTCAGACCAACAGAGAGAAGGTCACGCGTTTCCACACAAACTGAACCAGAGCCAGAGTCTGTGGAGCCCAAACTCGCCCGTGAACACTTCCTGTGCAGCGCGGCGTTGGGGAGTTCGACGGGTTTGTGCTTCAGGTCGTCTTCACTTTTGCCTTCAGAGTTTTGAACTAAAATAGTGAAACGCGTGAAAGATCGTAGACTCTGAACAAAACAAATCCACTGATTTTTCAAAGCTTTTTGTTCTTCTGTTTCTCTGTCTTTTCTGCAGAACTTAAACCTCAGAGACTTTTGCATTTCCACAGGATCCGTTTTCTGCTCGCGCTGGACTTTTCTCTTCTCAGCGCCACTTTGTTCATTTCATTTTTTGTCGTTTCGTTTTCAGATGCATTTTTCAACAATAAAATGCAGAATTCACAAAAAACTGGAGTCTGACAAATGTTTTTCTTTTCTGTCGTGTCGGCGCAGAGTCTGAGCTCTGACGCTGTTAAAGCTCCACTCTGGAACTTTTCAGGTTGGGCGTCCGTCTCCTCGTTTCCATGGAGACGTCACTGTTCTGTCCGGAATGTTCCGCAGTGTGACTTTAAACAGCTCCACTTCACATTTATTCAGTCACAGTTGCAGATTTAGTCGCCTCTGCACAGATCTGACCTGGAACACCGTCTGGTTTGGTCTCCATGGAGACAGACGGGTTTAGGTGGTTAGTCCCGACGTGTCTCCGTCTGGTTTCACTCTGACGTCCTTTAGAGTCTCGCTCTTTTAACCCAGATGCCCTGGACGCTCAAACACAAAGTGTCTGAATCTAAAATAAAAAATCTGTTTCTGTCGCGACGTCGGCGTCTGCGAACGAAAGGGACCTGGACCCGGACCTGGACCTGGACCCGGACCCGGACCTGGACCTGGACGGACCTGGACCTGGACCTGGACCTGGACCGGACCGGACCTGGACCTGGACCCGGACCCTGGACCCGGACCCGGACCCGGACCTGGACCTGGACCCGGACCTGGACCTGGACCTGGACCTGGACCTGGACCTGGACCCGGACCTGGACCTGGACCTGGACCCGGACCTGGACCCGGACCCGGACCTGGACCCGGACCTGGACCCGGACCTGGACCTGAACCCGGACCTGGACTCTTCAGACATATTTAGAGATTTTGACCCAATTTATTAACAAATAAACTCTGATCTGAACCAGAACCACGACAGAAAGAAAACGTTTGGTGAAAGTGCTGGATAACGCTAACGCTAACGCTAGTGCTACATTAGCGTTAGCTCGTGTGATGTGTTCAGCTCAAATCGACGGCAAAAGGACAAATTAAATTTGTGAACTGAACAAAAGTTGATTTATTTGACTGTTTGTCGGAGCTGCTTCGGTTCCTTCAGACTCTGGAGACTCTTTTCTCTTCCAGCAGGAGGCGCTGTTCTCGCTCACTGAACTCGCGACTCTGACGCTCACACTTGGTAAATTTCTTCTTTTTTGTGACTCTGGTTTTTCAGACTCGTCGAACAGCTCAGGTCACGTGACCTGTTGCCGTTCAGAGTCGGGTCCTTCTGGTCAGATTAAAGTCGTGACTTGACTCAGTTTCAGACAGAACAGTGCCTCGTGTTAGCGTCACCACGAGGAAACGTGACCTGTGACCTGAGCTGCAGAGTCTGTGGCTCCAGGTCGGGGGGGAAAAGAACTTACATTTTGGAAATAAATATTTCACAAATAAAATAAAAAAAATTACAAAATGCCTTAATGCCCAACTTATTCTAGCTATTTTATTATTTTTATTCAAAAATATAAAAAATATAAATGTCAGAAATTTTATTTATTTATATATATTTATTGTTTGATTTTATTTTATTAGTAGTAGTACTTGTAGTACTTGTAGTACTTCATTTGTGTATTTTGGCTGAAGCTGAAATTTAATTTTAGAATTTTACTGTTTCACCAAATGTCTTTATTATTATTATTAGTATTTTTAATTGATTTAAACCAAAGTGGATTTTTATTCTTTGACTTTTCCTGTTTTTTTCTTTTTTCTTCGTTCTAAAAATAAACTCGTTTCACTCATCGCCTGGAAACCAAATTTACACTTTTACACTTGAAATGTCGAGACGTTCAGGTGAGTTTCAGGTGAATTTAGAATTTTAAAAAACATCTAATTTTAAATCCAGAAAATTTGTTTCTGAAACAAACAAATCCTGAAAAGAAATAAATAAATCACAAAACCAAAAGACAAAGATTTAAATTAAATGTGACAAAAACTTGACTCGGGTCAAGTTCGTTTGATTATTTTAATCAAAACTCAGATTTTTTTTTGTTTCTGTCCCGTCGTTTTAGAACATTTAAAAACAAAATCATTTTCAAAACAAAATTTAAACCTGAAACATTTTTACACTGATAAAATAAACCTCGACTAACACTTTTTATTTTATTTCACACTTTTTATTTTTCAGTTTTTTGTTGAAATGATCCAAAATATTTTCTTCAGATGATTTTGTAAAGATTTATTTTGGTTCCTCTCCTCCCTCAGTCTCTTTCTCTTTCTCTCTTTTTTTCTTTCTGTTTCTCTCCATCTCGGCCTTGAGTTTGAAAAGCTCCAAATGTTCCACAGTTTTTTACTCGTGACTCCAACAAAACGCAACAAACTGAAAGAACCGAAGAACGAGAGGATGGAGGACGAGAGGACGGGAGGACGGGAGGGCATCTGACACAATCACACAGAATCACACACACACAGACTCGGGGAGGGCATCTGACACACGGCTCCTTTTTCCTGGGAGAAGAAATCTTAAAAAGGAATAAAATTATGAGAGAAAAGAGAGAGAGAGAGAGAGAGAGGCTTTTCTTCTCTCCTCCCTCCTCCTCCTCTTTTTCTCTCTTTTCTCTCTTTTCTCTGTCGTGTTGCTATGCGTTTGGAGAGAGAGAGAGAGAGAGAGACGGGTGAGGGAGGGAGGGAGGGAGGGAGGGAGGGAGAGGGGGAGGAATCATCTGCAGTGCTGTGTGCAAAGAGGGAGGAGTGAGGGCGCAAGGAGACGAGGAGACGAGCCTAGGAGGGTGAAAGAACGAG
>NW_026571515.1:384080-391580 GCF_026225935.1 Boleophthalmus pectinirostris | reverse complement strand
TTTTGTGAACCGTCGAGCTGGAGACAAATGAAGCTGAGCGTCGGCAGCAGGCGGCGCCGCACTGACACAGGTTTGTTTGTTCAGAAGAAGGAAACTCGTTTGTGCGACGTGTTTGTGTTTCAGATGAACTTTGTGGTTTAAAGACACAGTCTGGAGTTTTGGACGTAGTTCCTCATCTCCTCATGGTCCCGAGTCCTGGAGACGTGTGGAGACACTTTCTGAAATATTCCATCGGTCGTTGGATTTGCAGAGGAAAAAACAGTTTCACTCCACAAAACACTGAAACAAAACTGTGATTCCTCCAGATTGTCCACGTGAACTTCTGTGTTTACAGAATCATGTGTGAAATAAAACCAAACTTGTTTTTGTGAGTTTTTCTTCCTGATAAAAGCTCGGCGGCGGCGGCGGCGGCGGCGGCGGCGGCGGCGGCGGCGGCGGCGGCGGCGGCGGCGGCGGCGGGACTGATATATGAGAAAATCGTCTACGTGCGACGATTCAGGAGACGTGAGTTTAGTTTCATTTTAAACATGATTCTGTCTGGAGGAACAACAGTTTTGTTTCAGGTGTTTTGTGGAGTGAAACTGTTTTTAGTGGCAGAGAAGATCCTGTGGTCCTCAAACCACAAACCGAACCCTCCGACCCCTGAACCTCTGTCCATAAAAACAATGAACAGAACCGGTGACAGGTGCGGCCCTGTCGGAGTCCAACATGCACCAGGAGCAGGAGAACACAGCTCCTGCTCCGGTCACACGGAGCGCCCCCCACAGGACACACGAGGGACACGGTCGACTCTTCTCCAGATCTACAAATCCCATGAACCTGGAGGACCTGATGGAGAGTGAAGATCTGGTCCAGTGTTCCACGACCAGGACCAGAACCACACCGCTCCTCCTGGACCCGAGGTTGGATCGTTCAGATTCTCCTCTCCAGTCCCTGACACAGACCGGGGAGTCTGAGGAGTGTGATTCTCCTGGAGTTGGAACACACCCTCCTCCCCGTTCTTCTACAGAGGAACCTCCACCCCAGTCTGAAGGTCCAGAGGTTCTGTCCTCGACCTCCACACGACGCAGCAGAGACGAGACAGACAAGACCCACAACATCCAGAGACTTAAGATCCTCAGGATGGATCATCCACCCCCAGAACCACCAAGGAACTTTAACCTCCTCAGTGACTTCAGGGTGATGGATGAGTCCACCTCCGAGTCTCCAGCCTCGACTTCCTCCTCTGAAGACGTGACGGTGGGATTGAGGAGATCCTCAGAGTTTTCCTTCCACCGTTCAACAACGTCCCCAGTCGAGGTGAACAGTTCTCTCCTCGCACTGGAAACAGAGTTGGTGAAGAACTGCTTCCTCCTCCTGAGGCGTCGGAGAGTTTGACAGAATCTCTTTGAGGCCGTCCGATAGTTCTCCTCCATGTTCTCCTCCATGTTCTCCTCCATGTTCTCCTCCATGTTCTCCTCCATGTTCTCCTCCATGTTCTCCTCCATGTTCTCCTCCATGTTCTCCCCGAACTCCTCCCAGCTCTGAGTTTTTGCCTCTGTGACCTCACGAGCTGCAGCACGATTGACCCGCTGGTACCATCCTCTGCCTCAGGAGTCCCACGCGCCAACAAGACCCGACAGGACTCCTTCAGCCTGACTCATCCCTTACTTCTGGTGTCCACCACCGACTGAAGACTCGACTGGAGACTCGACTGGAGACTCGACTGAAGACTCGACTGGACACTCGACTGGAGACTCGACTGGAGACTCGACTGAAGACTCGACTGGAGACTCGACTGGAGACTCGACTGAGACTCGACTGGAGACTCGACTGGAGACTCGACTGGAGACTCGACTGAAGACTCGACTGGAGACTCGACATGTTTCTCCTCCAGAGAAAAGAAAAGTTTCTTCTGTTTCTTTTTTTCTGTCCTCGTCAAAACTCAGAGACTCAAACACGAAATAAAACTGAAAATACAGAATATGTGTGACAGGGACAGTGTGACAGGGACAGTGTGACAGGGGACAGTGTGTGACAGGGACAGTGTGACAGGGACAGTGTGACAGGGGACAGTGTGACAGGGACAGTGTGACAGGGACAGTGTGACAGGGACAGTGTGACAGGGACAGTGTGACAGGGGACAGTGTGACAGGGACAGTGTGGGACAGTGTGACAGGGACAGTGTGACAGGGACAGTGTGACAGGGACAGTGTGACAGGGGACAGTGTGTGACAGGGACAGTGTGTGACAGGGGACAGTGTGACAGGGACAGTGTGACAGGGACAGTGTGACAGGGACAGTGTGTGACAGGGACAGTGTGACAGGGACAGTGTGACAGGGGACAGTGTGTGACAGGGACAGTGTGACAGGGGACATGTGTGACAGGACAGTGTGACAGGGACAGTGTGACAGGGACAGTGTGACAGGGACAGTGTGACAGGGACAGTGTGTGACAACAGGACAGTGTGACAGGGGACAGTGTGACAGGGACAGTGGTGTGACAGGGACAGTGTGACAGGGGACAGTGTGACAGGGGACAGTGTGACAGGGACAGTGTGACAGGGGACAGTGTGACAGGGACAGTGTGACAGTGTGACAGGGACAGTGTGACAGGGACAGTGGACAGACAGTGACAGGGACAGTGTACAGGGACAGTGTGACAGGGGACAGTGTGACAGGGGACAGTGTGACAGGGACAGTGTGACAGGGACAGTGTGACAGGGACAGTGTGACAGGGACAGTGTGACAGGGGACAGTGTGTGACAGGGACAGTGTGTGACAGGGACAGTGTGACAGGGACAGTGTGACAGGGGACAGTGTGTGACAGGGGACAGTGTGACAGTGTGACAGGGACAGTGTGTGACAGGGACAGTGTGACAGGGACAGTGTGACAGGGGACAGTGTGACAGGGACAGTGTGTGACAGGGGACAGTGTGTGACAGGGACAGTGTGTGACAGGGGACAGTGTGACAGGGGACAGTGTGACAGGGGACAGTGTGACAGGGACAGTGTGACAGGGGACAGTGTGACAGGGACAGTGTGTGACAGGGGACAGTGTGACAGGGACAGTGTGACAGGGACAGTGTGAACAGGGACAGTGTGACAGGGACAGTGTGACAGGGGACAGTGTGTGACAGGGACAGTGTGACAGGGGACAGTGTGACAGGGGACAGTGTGTGACAGGGGACAGTGTGACAGGGACAGTGTGTGACAGGGACAGTGTGACAGGGGACAGTGTGACAGGGACAGTGTGACAGGGGACAGTGTGTGACAGGGACAGTGTGACAGGGGACAGTGTGTGACAGGGACAGTGTGACAGGGACAGTGTGACAGGGACAGTGTGACAGGGACAGTGTGACAGGGACAGTGTGACAGGGGACAGTGTGACAGGGACAGTGTGTGACAGGGACAGTGTGACAGGGGACAGTGTGACAGGGACAGTGTGTGACAGGGACAGTGTGACAGGGACAGTGTGACAGGGGACAGTGTGACAGGGGACAGTGTGTGACAGGGACAGTGTGACAGGGGACAGTGTGACAGGGGACAGTGTGACAGGGACAGTGTGACAGGGACAGTGTGACAGGGGCAGTGTGACAGGGGACAGTGTGACAGAGGACAGTGTGACAGGGGACAGTGTGACAGGGACAGTGTGACAGGGACAGTGTGACAGGGACAGTGTGTGACAGGGGACAGTGTGTGACAGGGGACAGTGTGACAGGGACAGTGTGTGACAGGGACAGTGTGACAGGGGACAGTGTGACAGGGACAGTGTGACAGGGGACAGTGTGACAGGGACAGTGTGTGACAGGGACAGTGTGACAGGGACAGGGACACAGTGTGACAGGGACAGTGTGTGTGACAGGGACAGTGTGACAGGGACAGTGTGACAGGGACAGTGTGACAGGGGACAGACAGTGTGACAGGGACAGTGTGACAGGGACAGTGTGACAGTGTGTGACAGGGACAGTGTGACAGGGACAGTGTGACAGGGGACAGTGTGACAGGGACAGTGTGACAGTGTGACGGGGGACAGTGTGACAGGGGACAGTGTGACAGGGACAGTGTGACAGGGACAGTGTGACAGGGACAGTGTGTGACAGGGACAGTGTGACAGGGACAGTGTGACAGGGGACAGTGTGTGACAGGGGACAGTGTGACAGGGACAGTGTGTGACAGGGGACAGTGTGACAGGGACAGTGTGTGACAGACAGGGACAGTGTGACAGGGACAGTGTGTGACAGGGACAGTGTGACAGGGACAGGGACAGTGTGACAGGGACAGTGTGTGACAGGGGACAGTGTGACAGGGACAGTGTGACAGGGACAGTGTGACAGGGGACAGTGTGTGACAGACAGGGACAGTGTGACAGGGACAGTGTGTGACAGGGGACAGTGTGACAGGGACAGTGTGTGACAGGACAGTGTGACAGGGGACAGTGTGTGTGACAGGGACAGTGTGACAGGGACAGTGTGACAGTGTGACAGGGACAGTGTGACAGGGACAGTGTGACAGGGACAGTGTGACAGGGGACAGTGACAGGGACAGTGTGTGACAGGGACAGTGTGACAGGGGACAGTGTGACAGTGTGACAGGGGACAGTGTGACAGGGGACAGTGTGACAGGGACAGTGTGACAGGGGACAGTGTGACAGGGGACAGTGTGACAGGGACAGTGTGACAGGGGGACAGTGTGACAGGACAGTGTGACAGGGACAGGGACAGTGTGACAGGGACAGTGTGTGACAGGGGACAGTGTGACAGTGGGACAGTGTGTGGACAGGGACAGTGTGACAGGGACAGTGTGACAGGGACAGTGTGTGACAGGGGACAGTGTGACAGGGACAGTGGACAGTGTGACAGGGACAGTGTTGTGACAGGGACAGTGTGACAGGGGACAGTGTGACAGGACAGTGGGGACAGTGTGTGACAGGGTGACACAGTGTGACAGGGACAGTGTGACAGGGGACAGTGTGACAGGGGACAGTGTGACAGTGTGACAGTGTGACAGGGACAGTGTGACAGGGACAGTGTGTGTGACAGGGGACAGTGTGACAGGGACAGTGTGTGACAGGGACAGTGTGACAGGGACAGTGTGACAGGGACATGTGACAGGGGACAGTGTGACAGGGGACAGTGTGACAGTGACAGGGACAGACAGGGACAGTGTGACAGGGACAGTGTGACAGGGACAGTGTGTGACAGGACAGGGGACAGTGTGACAGGGGACAGTGTGTGACAGGGGACAGTGTGACAGGGGCAGTGTGACAGGGGACAGTGTGACAGAGGACAGTGTGACAGGGACAGTGTGACAGGGACAGTGTGACAGGGGACAGTGTGTGACAGGGACAGTGTGACAGGGACAGTGTGACAGAGGACAGTGTGTGACAGTGTGACAGGGACAGTGTGTGACAGGGGACAGTGTGACAGGGGACAGTGTGTGTGACAGGGGACAGTGTGACAGTGTGACAGTGGGACAGTGTGTGACAGTGTGACAGGGACAGTGTGACAGGGACAGGGACAGTGTGTGACAGGGACAGTGTGACAGGGGACAGTGTGACAGGGGACAGTGTGTGTGACAGGGGACAGTGTGACAGGGACAGTGTGGACAGGGGACAGTGTGACAGGGACAGTGTGACAGGGACAGTGTGTGACAGGACAGTGTGACAGTGTGACAGGGACAGTGTGACAGGGACAGTGTGACAGGGACAGTGTGACAGTGTGACAGGGACAGTGTGACAGGGACAGTGTGTGACAGGGACAGTGTGACAGGGACAGTGTGACAGGGACAGTGTGACAGGGGACAGTGTGTGACAGGGACAGTGTGTGACAGGGGACAGTGTGACAGGGGACAGTGTGTGACAGGGGACAGTGTTGACAGGGGACAGTGTGTGACAGGGACAGTGTGTGCAGGGACAGTGTGACAGGGACAGTGTGACAGGGGACAGTGTGTGTGACAGGGACAGTGTGACAGGGACAGGGACAGTGTGACAGGGACAGTGTGACAGGGACAGTGTGTGACAGGGACAGTGTGACAGGACAGTGTGACAGGGACAGTGTGACAGTGTGGACAGTGTGACAGGACAGTGTGACAGGGACAGTGTGACAGTGTGACAGTGTTGTGTGACAGGGACAGTGTGTGACAGGGGACAGTGTGACAGTGGGACAGTGTGACAGGACAGTGTGACAGGGGACAGTGTGACAGGGGACAGTGTGTGACAGGGGACAGTGTGTGACAGGGGACAGTGTGACAGGGGACAGTGGTGTGACAGTGTGTGACAGGGACAGTGTGTGTGACAGGTGTGACAGTGGACAGTGTGACAGGGGACAGTGTGTGACAGGGGACAGTGGGACAGTGGGACAGTGACAGTGTGACAGTGGACAGTGTGACAGGTGACAGGGGACAGTGTGTGACAGGGGACAGTGTGACAGGACAGTGGGACAGTGTGACAGGGACAGTGTGTGACAGTGTGACAGTGTGACGTGACAGGGACAGTGTGTGACAGGGGACAGTGTGTGACAGGGGACAGTGTGACAGGGGACAGTGTGACAGGGGACAGTGTGTGACAGGGGACAGTGTGTGACAGGGGACAGGACAGTGTGACAGGGGACAGTGTGTGACAGGGGACAGTGTGACAGAGGACAGTGTGACAGGGGACAGTGGACAGGGGTGTGTGACAGGGGACAGTGTGTGACAGGGGACAGTGTGACAGAGGACAGTGTGTGTCGTCCTCTAGTGGAGTTTTATGTGATGTGTGACACGTTCACACTGAGTTTAGATTTGACAAAACTGACGTAAAGTCTGAGCAGCGAAGAGATTTCAGATTTTAACTACAGTCCTGGTTTAGTCCTGGTTTAGTCCTGGTTTAGTCCTGGTTTAGACCTGGTTTAGTCCTGGTTTACTGGTTTAGTCCTGGTTTAGTCCTGGTTTAGACCTGGTTTAGTCCTGGTTTAGTTACCTGGTTTATCCTGGTTTACCTGGTTTAGTCCTGGTTTAGTCCTGGTTTAGACCTGGTTTAGTGGGTTACCTGGTTTAGTCCTGGTTTAGTCCTGGTTTAGTCTGGTTTAGTCCTGGTTTAGTTAGTCTGTTTAGACTCGGTTTAGGTTTAGTCCTGGTTGACTGGTTTAGTCCTGGTTTGTTTAGTCCTGGTTTAGTCCTGGTTTAGACCTGGTTTAGTCCTGGTTTGTCCTGGTTTAGACCTGGTTTTAGTCCTGGTTTACTGGTTTAGTCCCTGGTTTAGTTCTGGTTTAGTCTGGTTAGTCCTGGTTTTTTCCTGGTTTAGTCCTGGTTTAGTCCTGGTTTAGACCTGGTTTAGTCTGGTTTAGTCCTGGTTTAGTCCTGGGTTTTAGACCTGGTTTAGTCCTGGTTTAGACCTGGTTTAGTCCTGGTTTAGTCTGGTTAGCTGGTTTAGTCCTGGTTTAGTCTGGGGTTTAGTCTGGTTTAGTCCTGGTTTAGTCCCTGGTTTAAGACCTGGTTTAGTCCTGGTTTAGACTTTTTTGTCCTGGTTTATTCTGGTTTAGT
>NW_026571515.1:344080-356580 GCF_026225935.1 Boleophthalmus pectinirostris | reverse complement strand
TCTCTCTCTCTCTCTCTCTCTCTCTCCTCTCTCTCTCTCCCTCTCTCTCTCTCTCTCTCTCTCCTCTCTCTCTCTCTCTCTCTCTCTCTCTCTCTCTCTCTCTCTCTCTCTCTCTCTCTCTCTCTCTCTCTCTCTCTCTCTCTCTCTCTCTCTCTCTCTCTCTCTCTCTCTCTCTCTCTCTCTCTCTCTCTCTCTCTCTCTCTCTCTGTCCTCTCTACTCTCTCTCTCTCTCTCTCTCTCTCTCTCTCTCTCTCTTCTCTCTCTCTCTCTCTCTCTCTCTCTCTCTCTCTCTCTCTCTCTCTCTCTCTCTCTCTCTCTCTCTCTCTCTCTCTCTCTCTCTCTCTCTCTCTCTCTCTCTCTCTCTCTCTCTCTCTCTCTCTCTCTCTCTCTCTCTCTCTCTCTCTCTCTCTCTCTCTCTCTCTCTCTCTCTCTCTCTCTCTCTCTCTCTCTCTCTCTCTCTCTCTCTCTCTCTCTCTCTCTCTCTCTCTCTCTCTCTCTCTCTCTCTCTCTCTCTCTCTCTCTCTCTCTCTCTCTCTCTCTCTCTCTCTCTCTCTCTCTCTCTCTCTCTCTCTCTCTCTCTCTCTCTCTCTCTCTCTCTCTCTCTCTCTCTCTCTCTCTCTCTCTCTCTCTCTCTCTCTCTCTCTCTCTCTCTCTCTCTCTCTCTCTCTCTCTCTCTCTCTCTCTCTTCTCTCTCTCTCTCTCTCTCTCTCTCTCTCTCTCTCTCTCTCTCTCTCTCTCTCTCTCTCTCTCTCTCTCTCTCTCTCTCTCTCTCTCTCTCTCTCTGTCGTTCGTCTCTCTGTGTGACTCTTGTTGTTTCGTCTCTTTTTCTCTCAGACTCAAACACCAAAGTCCAACAAAAATGTTTTTTTCATTTCAAATCTAAAATACAAACACACAACACACACACTATACACACACACACTATACACACACACACACACACACTATACACACACACACACACACACTACACACACACACACACACACACTATACACACACACACACACACACACACTACACACTCTACAGTGTGTGTCTGTGTGTGTTTTGTCTCTTGTGTTTTTGTGTGAAGAGTTTGAACAGTGTTTGTTATGACTCTGACTTTACCTGTGCTCACGTGCACGCCCCTCACCTCACGTGCACGCCCCTCACCTCACGTGCACGCCCCTCACCTCACGTGCACGCCCCTCACCTCACGTGCACGCCCCTCACGTGCACGTTCTCTCTCTCTCATCCCTCTCTTCTCTTCTGTCGTTCTTCCAGAGGACTCGGACTTCTCGGCGTTCGGTTCGGACCTTCTGAGCCGTAAGAAAAGCCCCGGTTTGTCCGCGGTTCTGCTTCGGCCGGAGTCTCGTCGGAAACCGGCGGTGACCATCAGTCTGCCCAGAGACTTCCGTCCGGTGTCGTCCGTCATCGACGTGGACGTTCTCCCCGAGAGTCTGCGCCGCGTCCGTCTCTTCAAACACGGCCTCCACAAACCTCTGGGCTTCTACATCCGCGACGGCTCCAGCGTCCGGGTCACGGCCCAGGGCCTCCAGAAGCTCCCGGGCATCTTCATCTCCAGGATGGTCCCCGGGGGCCTCGCCGAGAGCACGGGGCTGCTGGCCGTCAACGACGAGGTGCTGGAGGTCAACGGCATCGAGGTGACGGGCAAGAGCCTCGACCAGGTACGGCCCGCGACGCACACACGCACGCGACCGCACACGACCGCGACCGCACGCACACGACCGCAACCGCACGCACACGACCTCGACCGACCACGACCTCAGGACCACACACACACGACCGCACGCGCGCGACCGCACGCACACGACCTCAGGACCACACGCACACGACCGCACGCACACGACCGCACGCACACGACGCACAGGACCGCACGCACACGACCGCACGCGACCACGACCTCAGGACCACACACACACACGACCGCACGCGCGTGACCGCACGACCACCGCGCGACCGCACGCACACGACGCGACCGCACGCACACGACCGCACGCACACGACCGCACGACCACACACACACGACCTCAGGACCACACACACACGACCGCATTACCACACACACACGACCGCACCCGCGCGACCGCACGCACACGACCTGCACGACCACGACCGCACGCACACAATCTCAGGACCACACACACACGACCGCACGCGCGCGACCGCACACAGTTGTTGTCTATAACTGAACGACTGGGCCAGGTGTCTGTTTCTTGTGCGTCAGTTGTGTGTGTCGTGTGTCTTTTGTGTGTTTCTTGTGTGTTTCTTGTGTGTGTCGTGTGTCAGTTGAGTGTCAGTTGTGTGTCTTGTTGTGTGTGTGTGTGTCGTGTGTGTGTGTGTGTGTGTGTGTCAGTTGTGTGTTTCTTGTGTGTGTCATGTGTCAGTTGTGTGTCTGTTGTGTGTGTGTGTCGTGTGTCAATTGTGTGTGTGTGTGTCGTGTGTCAGTTGTGTGTGTGTGTGTCTTGTGTGTGTCGTGTGTGAGATGTGTGTCTGTTGTGTGTTTCTTGTGTGTGTCGTGTGTCAGTTGTGTGTCTGTTGTGTGTTTGTTGTGTGTGTCGTGTGTGTGTGTGTGTCATGTGTCTGTTGTGCGTTTCAACACACACGTGTGTGTTTCAGGTGACGGACATGATGATCGCCAACAGTCATAATTTGATCATCACGGTGAAACCGGCCAATCAGAGGAACAACGTGGTGCGGAGTCGAGAGGCCGGGGCGGCGTCCGGCAGCTCGGGCCGCTCCTCCGACAGCGGCGCCAGTTTCTACGGTTACGCCGGGTACGGCGGCGGCGCGGTCGACTCCGGCCCCGCCCACATCATCCAGAACTTCCCCGCGGGCGAAATGGAGAGCGACGAAGACGAGGACCTGGTGATCGAGGCCGGAGCCGAAGAAGAACCCGACATCCCCCGATACGAACCGCACCTGCGCCTGCGCCGAGACCCCGTCACCTCCGCCACCTCCGACCCCGCCCTCTCCGCCACCTCCGACCCCGCCCTCTCCAACGGGTCCCTCGCCGCCAGCGCCAGCCTCGACAGTTTAACCGCGACGACGACGAACGGCTCCTCCCCCCGCAGAGCGCCAGAGAGGCGGAGCCTGGAGGAAGAGGGGACGGTGATCACGCTCTGAGACGCCAAACACATCGACCGGACCGACACCTGCCACCGACACCTGCCACCGACACCTGTGAGGAGCCGTGGCCCCGCCCACACCTGGAGCAGCAGTTTATGTAAATGACACATCGAACTCATTTCAACTCAAAATTCTCCTCAACTTGACTAAAATGATTATTTCAGATGCAATAAATTAGAGACCGACCGATATATCGCACTGATATTTGCACTTTTTGGCGAATCTGCGATCGTCCTTAAATCTCGAGCGTTGATATTTGGTTTGGACCTGAACAAAAAGTTTTATTTGAAGAAAACTCCCAAAACCGTGACCGCAGGACTCTGAAAAGTTTGTGCTAAATTTAAATGACAGAATTTGGGGAAAATAATAGAAATCGGTCCAGAAATATCGGTTCAGAAATATCGGCAGTTTATCGGCGCTGGCTTCCTCTGGATTTTAAACTCCAGACGTGAGTCGATCTCAACGATGAAACTGAAACAATAACCACAAAAACAACAAACTGCTCAGGGTCAGGTGCAGGCGACAGGAGCGACAGGAGCGACAGGAGCGACAGGAGCGACAGGGGCGACAGGAGCGACAGGGGCGACAGGGGCGACAGGAGCGACAGGAGCGACAGGAGCGACAGGAGCGACAGGGGCGACAGGAGCGACAGGAGCGACAGGGCGACAGGAGCGACAGGGGCGACAGGGGCGACAGGGGCGAGCGACAGGAGCGACAGGAGCGACAGGGGCGACAGGAGCGACAGGGGCGACAGGAGCGACAGGGGCGACAGGAGCGACAGGAGCGACAGGGGCGACAGGAGCGACAGGGGCGACAGGGGCGACAGGAGCGACAGGGGCGACAGGAGCGACAGGGGCGACAGGAGCAGGTTCATCAGGGTTTATTTTCACTCACATTTTGTATTTGAGGCACTGGAGAAACCTGAAGACGAGTTCAATTATAAAAATGATGAAACTTTAATCCTCAAACACAAAAACACACATGTGTGTCAGGTCCCTCCCCGTGTGTGTCAGGTCCCTCCCCGTGTGTGTCAGGTCCCTCTGTATGTGTCAGGTCCCTCCCCGTGTGTGTCAGGTCCCTCTGTGTGTCAGGTCCCTCCCCGTGTGTGTCAGGTCCCTCTGTGTGTGTCAGGTCCCTCCCCGTGTGTGTCAGGTCCCTCTGTGTGTGTCAGGTCCCTCTGTGTGTGTCAGGTCCCTCCCCGTGTGTGTCAGGTCCCTCTGTGTGTGTCAGGTCCCTCTGTGTGTGTGTCAGGTCCCTCTGTGTGTGTCAGGTCCCTCTGTGTGTGTGTCAGGTCCCTCTGTGTGTGTGTCAGGTCCCTCTGTGTGTGTCAGGTCCCTCCCCGTGTGTGTCAGGTCCCTCCCCGTGTGTGTGTGTCAGGTCCCTCTGTGTGTGTCAGGTCCCTCTGTGTGTGTCAGGTCCCTCTGTGTGTGTGTCAGGTCCCTCTGTGTGTGTCAGGTCCCTCTGTGTGTGTCAGGTCCCTCTGTGTGTGTGTGTGTGTGTGTCAGGTCCCTCTGTGTGTGTGTGTGTCAGGTCCCTCTGTGTGTGTGTGTGTGTCAGGTCCTCTGTGTGTCCTCTGTGTGTGTCAGGTCCCTCTGTGTGTGTCAGGTCCCTCTGTGTGTGTCAGGTCCCTCTGTGTGTGTCAGGTCCCTCTGTGTGTGTGTCAGGTCCCTCTGTGTGTGTGTGTGTCAGGTCCCTCTGTGTGTGTCAGGTCCCTCTGTGTGTGTCAGGTCCCTCTGTGTGTGTGTCAGGTCCCTCTGTGTGTGTCAGGTCCCTCTGTGTGTGTCAGTCCCTCTGTGTGTGTGTGTCAGGTCCCTCTGTGTGTGTGTGTCAGGTCCCTCTGTGTGTGTGTCAGGTCCCTCTGTGTGTGTCAGGTCCCTCTGTGTGTGTCAGGTCCCTCTGTGTGTGTCAGGTCCCTCTGTGTGTGTCAGGTCCCTCTGTGTGTGTGTGTCAGGTCCCTCTGTGTGTGTCAGGTCCCTCTGTGTGTGTCAGGTCCCTCTGTGTGTGTCAGGTTGGTTTTCGTGTTGAGGTTTCAGTTTCTCGTTTTTTTTCTTTCGCTTTGATTTTATGTTTTATACATTTCAATTTCTGTTGGACCAATTTAATAATAATGACCACATGTGTGACAAGACTGTGTGAAACGGGCCTCCAACTCAAGTCCTGGTTCAGTCCTGGTTCAGTCCTGGTTCAGTCCTTGGTCTTGTTTGCTCGTGTTTGGGACTCGGAGCAGGAAGGTTCTGGGCTCAGATGAATAATTATCCTGAGATTTGAATAAACCAGACGAGTTTTAGTCACGAAACGAAAAAAACTAAAAATCCTCACGAGTCTCAGAGTTTCAGATATTTTATGATTTTTATTCAAATGACCTGAGGCAGCTCAGGTCTGTGTTTCTCTGTGAGACTGTAGGTCCAGGTCTGGTCCGGGTCTGGTCCAGGATCTTATTTCCGCTCATTTAAAATCAATTATTGATTTTGAAAAGCACTTCTCGTCTTCTTCAGAGCAAAACTCACATCACATCCTCCTGAAAGTCCGGAGACCAAACCAGGACTAAACCAGGACTAAACCTGGTCTAAACCAGGACTAAACCGGGTCTAAACCGGGTCTAAACCAGGACTAAACCGGGTCTAAACCAGGACTAAACCGGGTCTAAACCGGGTCTAAACCGGGTCTAAACCAGGACTAAACCAGGTCTAAACCAGGTCTAAACCAGGTCTAAACCGGGTCTAAACCAGGTCTAAACCAGGTCTAAACCAGGTCTAAACCAGGACTAAACCAGGTCTAAACCAGGACTAAACCGGGTCTGGAGGTTCTGTCTTCGTCAGTTCTGAATCATTTGGATGTTTATTTATTTTGTGCGTTTCTATTGTGGGACATTGGGATTGTAACCACGGCAACAGTGTAATTTATTCTGATGATTTTTTTATGTAAACGATGTTTTTATGTCGAATCTGCATTTCAATTTAACAAACGGTACTTTTCATTTACTGTGAAATATTTGTGTTTTTAATACGATTCTGTTCAATTTCACTTTTTAAACACTTCCAGAAAAATCAACAAAGACTGAAAATCTGAAGAAACGAGTCACACTTCAGAGCCCAGACACACAGGAGGGCACCTGACACACGTGTGTGACAGGTCCTGTGTGCTTGATGCTCTAAACTCTTTTTCAGATTCTTTTCATTTGTTGTTGTTGATTTTTTCTTGTGAATATTTTTATGGAGATGTCAGTATTTTCTTAACGATGTTTTGTACGACTGTAAAAGTTGAAATGTAAAAGATGTAAATGTGTGTAAACTGTGATCACGGCTGGAATAAACTCCACAGAACCACACACACACACGCTCCAGCGGTTTATTTAAGACAAATAAAAGATGAACGTAAGAAAAATAAAAGTGTGACATCAAAACAGCCCCTCTGACCTGAGACTCTAGAGCGCCCTCTGGTGACGGGTATAACCAGATCATTATAAACTGAACAGATATTTTAGTTTAAATTACGCAGAGAAAAATACAGATTGAAGTGTTTCACGCTCCCTCTGGTGGTCAAAGTTTAGAATTACAAGTGTTTTGGTGGTTTTGTGCAGTTGGTGCTTTTAGCCACATGAGGGCGACAAACTGCTTCTTTCCTCACAAACCAGTTTGACTAAAACTTCAACCTTTTCAACTGTAAAACTCTAAAACTGGTTCAGTTGTTCAAAAATGATTAAATTACAAATTAAATAACGAAATAACTGTTCAGAGGTGGGACCAAGTCTCAAGTCGAGTCCCAAGTCTCTGGCCTCAAGTCCGAGTCAAGTCCAAGTCTCTGGCCTCAAGTCTGAGTCGAGTCCAAGTCTCTGGCCTCAAGTCCGAGTCGAGTCCAAGTCCCTGGCCTCAAGTCCGAGTCGAGTCCAAGTCTCTGGTCTCAAGTCCGAGTCGAGTCCAAGTCTCTGGCCTCAAGTCTGAGTCGAGTCCAAGTCTCTGGCCTCAAGTCCGAGTCGAGTCCAAGTCTTGTACTTCGATTTTCAAAACGTTTCAAGTTTTCAGACACAAAAACTTTCAGCCACAAATGTTTCTCCATTTTTTATTCATATGAATTTGATTCTGTTAAATGAATCTTGCAAACAAAGACGTGTCATTTAAACTGGGAGAAAAACAGACTCTAATTTTGAATCCAAACAACTGGGAATAAAACTGAAGAAAATCTGCACAGAATCTCCGAGTCTGTAGTGATGAGACGAGCTGCAGTGTGTCTGTCTCTTTCACTCTGTCCAGCCTCAAAGATTTCACCAAAATAAAATCAAACCTTTCAGTCCAGTTACAGTTAATCACATGACCTGTGGAACGGGAGCAGGTCCAACTGGATCCACACAGGGCAAATGACTTCAGTTAAGATTATTTTACTTGGAGAAATGAGACAAGCTCCTGTTAGAGAGAAAATGACTTTTCTGAATCAACAAACGTGAATAACTCATGGATGAAATGTAAAAGAGCAAAAGAACAAAAGAGCTTCTAATATTCAGGCTCATTCAGAGACGACTTCAGAGCTTCTCTCAAATCTGATGAACCACATTTAGTGCTTCACCTGTTCAGGTTCAAGACGCTTTGTCTGTTTCAGCCCTTCGTCTGTTTGTGTCTCATTTCTAAAGTTCCTTGATGCATTTGAGTTTGTCCAAATGAAATCAGCTGTTTTCAGTGAATCTCCCCATGAGCAGCTCAGATTTGGCTGAAAAAAAAAAAAAATCTAAAATGATCAAATAAAAGAATCTAAAGTTTTAGCTCAGTCCCTTGAGTCGTTCCTGAGTTTTGGCTCGTTGAGATTTTGGGGCCATGTTCACTTTTTCAGAAACCTTCATTTCTAATCATGTTTGAGACCAGAACTTCATCAAAATCGAGCTCGGAACATTTGTACATTTGTTTTATTGTAGATTCTTGGTCAGAGATTCTGAATCTGTTGTCAAATATTGTGTGTCTTTATTAAGTTTGTGGCTCTGGTCCCAAAATCTCACATTTGGTTTCTATTCTATTAATTCCCTTTAAGAGATTAAACACTAACTGCTTGTTATAAGAGGAGACGGTTGGAGATGATTTGTTTGAGATGATTTGCTGGAAAAGTGTCGTTAAACCTTGGAGAAATTTCAACTATTAACAAAATTATGAAAAAAGGTTTGTTTGCATTATTTTTTCTGAGAAAGATAATTTATTATCTCACAAAGAAACATTTTTCACAGCGCCTCCTTAATAAAGATCGTCCCAGAGGCGGGTGGTGTAGGTGGGTAGGTGTGGTGGTGTGGTGTAGGTGAGGTGGGTGTGGTGGTGTAGGTGGTGTATGTAGGTGGGTGGTGTAGGTGGGTGGGTGGTGTAGGTGGGTGGTGTAGGTGTAGGTGGGTGTGGTGGTGTAGGTGGGTGGTGTAGGTGGGTGGTGGTGTAGTGGGTGGTGGGTGGTGTAGGTGGGTGGTGTAGGTGGGGGTGGGTGGTGTAGGTGGGTGGTGTAGGTGAGGTGGTGTAGGTGAGGTGGTGGTAGGTGGTGGTGTAGGTGTAGGTGGGGTGGTGTAGGTAGGTGGGTGGTGTAGGTGTAGGTGGGTGGTGTAGGTGGGTGGTGTAGGTGGGTGTGTAGGTGAGGTGTGGTGGTGGTGAGGTGGTGAGGTGGTGGGTGGTGTAGGTGTAGGTGGGTGGTGTAGGTGGGTGGTGTAGGTGTAGGTGGGTGGTGTAGGTGTAGGTGGTGGTAGGTGTAGGTGGTGTAGGTGTGGTGGTGTAGGTGAGGGTGGTGGTGTAGGTGGGTGGTGTGTAGGTGAGGGTGGGTGGTGTGTAGGTGGGTGGGTGGTGTAGGTGAGGTGGGTGGTGTAGGTGTAGGTGGTGTGTAGTGGTGAGGTGGTGGTGTAGGTGAGGTGGGTGGTGTAGGTGTGTAGGTGGGTGGTGTAGGTGGGTGGTGTAGGTGGGTGTGTAGGTGGGTGGTGGGTGGTGTAGGTGGGTGTGGTGAGGTGGTGGTGTAGGTGGTGTAGGTGAGGTGGGTGGTGTAGGTGTAGGTGAGGTGGGTGGTGTAGGTGAGGTGTGTGGGTGGTGGGTAGGTGGGTGGTGTAGGTGGTGGGGTGGTGTAGGTGTGGTGGGGTGTAGGTGGTGTGTAGGTGGTGTGTAGGTGGGTGGTGTAGGTGTGTAGGTGGGTGGTGTAGGTGGGTGGTGTAGGTGTGGTGGGTGGTGTAGGTGAGGTGGGTGGTGTAGGTGTAGGTGGGTGGTGGAGTTCCCAGGTTTGTTCCTCACGCAGAACTGAACCACAGTGAAGAAGAAGAGGAGGAAGAAGAAGAGGAGGAGGAGCTCCGACGCTTAAAGAATTACGAGGAGCTATTTTTCCTGTTATTCCTTATTTGTAAAATGATTTTTTATTTTTTTTATTAAAATGTAATTTCACTGCTTAAATAACGTTCGTAAAAAAATGAAGTCGCGGTGCACCGTGGGCAACTTCCGGCGCTCCGATGCGGCCAAGGATCCACCCGCACTGGACATGATAGAACCATGTGATCCCCCAGAGGAACCTCGTCCCCCCATGAAGAGTCTCTGAAAACACTTCAAACACACTTAACAGGTTCACTCAGTGTCCACTAGAAAGGACACAAATGAACGGCCGAGTGTCAGGAGGCTGTGAACAAGTACGAGCTTATTATTATTATTATTATTATTATTATTATTATTATTATTATTATTATTATTATTATTATTATTATTATTATTATTATTATTATTATTATTATTACTATTATTATTATTATTATTATTAAATTAAATATATTTTTAATTGTTTTATATTTATTCTTCCGTCTCGCGCACGCGCTCAGCTGAGAGTCACGTGATCCGCGTCAGCATCATGGCGGCGCTGGAGCAGTGACAGAACCGAGCTCCAGAACCACCGAACCACCGAACCACAGAACCCAGGACCCAGGACCCCGGACCCCAGCGCCGCGCTCCTCCGCCCGCTCCCGCACGGCCCCGTGTCCGCCCCGCGCTCCGGAGCTCCCGTCACCCCGGGACCGGCTCCAGGATGACGGCCTGAGCCCGAGACATGCTCCGGCCCGTCCCCCGGTCCGAGCCCCGGCCTCCCGCGCCCGAGCCCCGGTCCGAGCCCCGGTCCGAGCCCCGGTCTCCCGCCACCTCCGCCCCGCCGCCCGAGGCCCAGAGCCGCAGAACCAAAGCCATGTTCCTGTCGCGGGCTCTGGAGAAGATTCTGTCGGACAAAGAGCTGAAGCGGAGCCAGCACGGCCCCCTCCGGACCGCCTGCCGGGTGGCGCTCGGTACGAACCCGCGGCTCACGCTTCTGTTCACGGCTCTGTTCTAATGTTTGGGTCGAGTGTTAGCGTTAGCATTAGCATTAGCATTAGCATTAGCATCAGCATTAGCGGCCTTCAGGTGACGTCTGTGCTGTTTCTGTGTTTACGTTTGTTCTGGGGGAATCGAACCCTCAGCCGAACCCGCGCACCGGGCCTCACGCGGACCTTGACCACGTGGACCGGTTTCCGCTCAGAACAGATGAGCTGTGCGGGTTTGAGGCCGTTTGAAACACTTATTCACACAAACTGAGTTAAAGTGACGTGTCAGAGCTGTCACACGCACGCGCACCCGGACACGCGTTTACGTCGATATATCGTATCGTTCAGTTTGGTGATACCGTGTGGGTATCGTGGGCTGCTGTGTCGATATATCGCCGAGAGTATTTTTAGGTATATTTTACCAAGTTATTTAGAGTAAGAGCTACAGTCGTGTTGACGTTTTAACAGTTTTTCGTGTTAACTTCATGGACTTCGTACACTTTTAGTACCACAGCCATGATTTAACTTTGTTTTTCACTGAACCGTATCGATTTGTTTTGAAGTATATCGAATCGTTTTGAATCAAAAGTGCACTGTAAATGCTCTGTGTCGAGGTTTGTATCGTATCAGCCTCGTCAGGCGCGCACCTGCCCGTCAGGTGTTTGTGCTTCGTTTGTGCCGCTTTAGTTCTGGAGATATTAACGATTCTTTTATACGTCGGGCAGGACACCTCAAAACGCTCTAAAATGCACAAAACAGAGTCGGTGTTGTTTTTTGTGTTGTTTTTGAATGTGAGTATGATCCATATTTACAATAGAAACACATAACGCACGTCCACCATCATAACATAGTGCGAAAAAAAACAATGGGAACGGAAAAAAATAAAACAAATTGCAACAGATCAAACCTAAAAAAGGAAACTAAATGAAAGCTGCATCAGCGACAGAATCTGGGGACGGGGACTGATTATTGTAACGGCTTTTTTACACGATAAGTGATGAATACAATGAAAATAATGATTTATTTTGATTCGTAGTAACGGAAAATAAGGTTTAGTGTTTGAGGATTTTGCTCTATGGATTTGGTAATGACCAAGAAGAATAAATACATTTCATCAGGCTGGAAATCGCATCATGAAATCAGTGAAATAAGTCAATCAAAACTTAAAAAATCTGAAACGGCACACAACAGCACAAACAAAACAAAGAATTTATGTAACAGTTTCCTTTTTTTTTTTCTTTTTCTCGCATGTTTTAACGTGTTCTGGGGGCGCGGAGACGTCGGCCGAAAACGACGAATATCTTAATATCTTTTTTCAGCACAAACGAAACCCAAACGTTTGTGGTGGTTTTGTGTGGGTGTGAGTTTTGGTTTAAGGTGTGTTTATGTGGCACAAATGTTCCGTACTGTCTGTGGAGGACAGTCACACACAGTCACACACACAGTCACACACACAGTCACACACACAGTCACACACACAGGCACACACACACACACAGGTCACACACAGTCAGAGTCACACACAGTCACAGTCACACACAGTCACACAGTCACACACACAGTCACACACACGGTCACACACACACAGTCACACACACAGGCACACACACAGGCACACACACAGTCACACACACAGTCACACACACAGGCACACACAGTCACACACACAGTCAGAGTCACACACAGTCAGAGTCACACACAGTCACACACAGTCACACACACGGTCACACACACAGTCACACACACAGGCACACACACAGGCACACACACAGTCACACACAGTCACACACACAGTCAGAGTCACACACAGTCACACACAGTCACAGTCACACACAGTCACAGTCACACACACAGTCACACACACAGTCACACACACAGTCACACACACAGTCACACACACAGTCACACACAGTCACACACACGGTCACACACACGGTCACACACACAGTCACTCACAGTCACACTGTCACACACACAGTCACATACAGTCTCTCACAGTCACACACACAGTCACACTGTCACACACACAGCCTCACACACACTGTCACACACAGTCACACACACAGTCACACACGGTCACACACACAGTCACATA
>NW_026571515.1:314450-338580 GCF_026225935.1 Boleophthalmus pectinirostris | reverse complement strand
TTCCTTCTTCCGTGTTTCTATTTGTGCGTCCGATAATGCAGCAGGAATTGACCAATATCGAGGAGAAATACGCGAGGTTACACACTGTGTTTGACGCTACCGTGTTTCTGCCTCCGACCAAAATATTTCCCAGCAGCAACGCGGACTTTTAATCTCGCCTATAGGCAGGTAAGTCGCTTGTCTGGAGCGCCATCTAGTGGTGTCCGTCATCGGCCCCACCGATCTTCAATCTGCACTGACCTGAAATGTGCGATTGCAACACGAGGCCCAACCTCCCCTCAGATATTTATTCATATTTATTTAGTATCAGTTAAGATCTGATTTTGACAACCCTGTCCCTCCTTCCTCCTCTCCTCTCTTCTCCACTCTTCTCCTCTCCTCTCTCGTCTCCTCTCGTCTCCTCTCTTCTCTTCTCCTCTCTTCTCCACTCGTCTCCTCTCGTCTCCTCTCTTCTCCTCTCGTCTCCTCTCTTCTCCTCTCTTCTCCTCTCCTCTCGTCTCCTCTCTTCTCCTCTCGTCTCCTCTCTTCTCTCTCTCTCTCTCCTCTCTTCTCCTCTCGTCTCCTCTCTTCTCCACTCTTCTCCTCTCGTCTCCTCTCTTCTCCACTCTTCTCCTCTCGTCTCCTCTCTCTCCTCTCCTCTCGTCTCCTCTCTTCTCCTCTCGTCTCCTCTCTCTGTCTCCTCTCTCCTCTCCTCTCGTCTCTCTCTCTCTCTCTCTCTCGTCTCTCTCTCTCTCTCTCTCTCTCTCTCTCTTCTCCTCTTCTCTCTCTCTTCTCGTCTCCTCTCGTCTCGTCTCCTCTCTCTCCTCTCTCTCTCTCTCCTCTCTCTCTCTCTCTCTCTCTCGTCTCTCTCCTCTCTCTCCTCTTCTCCTCTCTCTTCTCGTCTCGTCTCTCTCTCTCTCTCTTCTCCTCTCTCTCCTCTCTTCTCGTCTCGTCTCCTCTCGTCTCCTCTCTTCTCCTCTCTTCTCCTCTTCTCCTCTCGTCTCCTCTCGTCTCCTCTCGTCTCCTCTCTTCTCCTCTCGTCTTATCTCGTCTCCTCTCTTCTCCTCTCGTCTTATCTCGTCTCCTCTCTTCTCCTCTCTCTTCTCCTTTCGTCCCCTCTCGTCTCCTCTCGTCTCCTCTCATCTCCTCTCCTCTCTCTCCTTCTCTTCTCCTTCTCTTCTCCTTCTCTTCTCTCTCTCTCTCGTCTCTCTCTCGTCCCCTCTCGTCTCCTCATCTCCTCTCATCTCCTCTCGTCTCCTCTCTTCTCCTCTCTTCTCCTCTCTTCTCCTCTCGTCTCGTCTTGTCTCCTCTCGTCTCCTCTCCTCTCCTTCTCCTCTCGTCTCCTCTCGTCTCCTCTCTTCTCCTCTCTTCTCGTCTCCTCTCTTCTCTTCTCCTCTTGTCTCGTCTCCTCTCTTCTCCCCTCCTCTCCTCTCGTCTCGTCTTTAGGCCCTCCTGACCACAGTGACGTCTCCTCACATTGAGATCCACGAGGGCACGGTGCTTCTCACCGTCAGGACGTGCTACAACATTTATCTGGCGAGTCGTAACCTGATCAACCAGACCACGGCCAAAGCCACGCTCACGCAGATGCTGCACGTGATCTTCACCAGGATGGAGCAGCAGGCCGTGAGTTTGAACTCAGAAAACACACACTGTAAACACTGTAAACACTGTAAACACTTAAACACTTTAAACACTGTAAACACTTTAAACACTGTAAACACTGTAAACACTGTTAAACACTGTAAACACTGTAAACACTGTAAACACTAAACACTTTAAACACCACTTAAACACTGTAAACACTGTAAACACTGTAAACACTTTAAACACTGTAAACACTGTAAAACACTTTAAACACTGTAAACACACTGTAAACACTTTAAACACACTGTTAAACACTGTAAACACTGTAACACTGTAAACACTGTAAACACTGTAAACACTGTAAACACTTTAAACACTTTAAACACTGTTAAACACTGTAAACACTTTAAACACTGTAAACACTGTAAACACTGTAAACACAAACACTGTAAAACACTGTAAACACTAAACACTGTAAACACTGTAAACACTTTAAACACTGTAAACACTGTAAACACTGTAAACACTGTAAACACTTTAAACACTTTAAACACTGTTAAACACTGTAAACACTTTAAACACTGTAAACACTGTAAACACTGTAAACACTGTAAACACACTTAAACACTGTAAACACTGTAAACACTGTAAACACTTAAACACTGTAAACACTGTAAACACTGTAAACACTTTAAACACTGTAAACACTTTAAACACTGTAAACACTGTAAACACTGTAAACACTGTAAACACTTTAAACACTGTAAACACACACTGTAAACACTAAACACTTTAAACACTTTAAACACTTTAAACACTGTAAACACTGTAAACACTTTAAACACACTAAACACTCTAAACTGAAAACATTCTGTTCCACCTTGTGATGTCATCATGTGGTGATACAGGAAGAGCTCCACTGTGTTTTTAAACTCCACACACCTTCACTAGAATCATCTGGATGGTTTCAGTCCTGGAGAGTTTTAATGTTTGTTCTTCAGGCTCTGGAGGCTCAGGAGCAGGAGAAGGAGCGTTTGCGTCTCCCTCAGAACGTCTCGCCCGTCCCCGGCGAGAGGAGGTCCGTGTCCCCGCGCTCTGACGGGACCCCCACCCCCGAGCCCCAGAACTCCCCCTCCCCTAAAGCCAGCGCTGTGGACCTGAGTGCGGCGGATCCTACGGCGGACGCCGCGGCGGATCCTACGGCGGACGCCGCGTCGGATCCTACGGCGGACGCCGCGTCGGATCCTACGGCGGACGCCACGGCGGACCACACAGCAGACGACGGCAGTGCTAATGCTGACCCCGCCCCCTCGGACCCTGACCCCGCCCCCTCAGCTCCCCCCGCCCCCCAGCCCGACCAGCAGGGGGCGACAGAGGCACCTGCAGTGAACGGGGAGCAGGAAAACGGCGAGTCCATGAATGGAGAAGAGCGCCCCCCGACCACGGCGTCAGGTAACGTCACGCTCACATCAAACTCACAATCATCAAGTTCAGAGCCGAGCAGGAAATATTTCTGGACCAGGAGTTCAAACGGGACCAACTTAAAGCTGCACTGTGTCACTTTTCTGCTGGAGGCTCCGTGTATAAAGTCAAAGCTTCATCTGTTTCCTCCTGTTTCTGTTTCAGATTCTGTGTTTGACGACGAAGCTGTGGACACGACTCTCCCCCCGACTGAACACACACCTGACACTACAGGTAACACACACACACACACACCTGACACTACAGGTAACACACACACACACACACACACCTGACACTACAGGTAACACACACACACACCTGACACTACAGGTAACACACACACACACACCTGACACTACAGGTAACACACACACACACACCTGACACTACAGGTAACACACACACACACACCTACAGACACTACAGGTAACACACACACACACACACACCTGACACTACAGGTAACACACACACACACTGACACTACAGGTAACACACACACACACACCTGACACTACTACAGGTAACACACACACACACACACACACACTGACACTACAGGTAACACACACACACACACACACACACTACAGACACTACAGGTAACACACAACACACACACACTGACACTACACTACACACACAGGTAACACACACACACACACACACACACACACACTGACACTACACTAACAGGTACACACACACACACACACACACACTGACACTACAGGTAACACACACACACACACTGACACTACAGGTAACACACACACACACACACACTGGTACACTACACTACAGGTAACACACACACACACACTGACACTACAGGTGACACTACAGGTAACACACACACACACACCTGACACTACAGGTAACACACACACCACACACACACAGGTAACACACACACACACACCACACACACTGACACTACAGGTACACACATAACACACACACACACACACACACCTGACACTACACACACACACACACACACTGGGTAACACACACACACACACACACACCTGACACTACAGGTAAACACACACACACACACACCCTGACACTACAGGTAACACACACACACACACACACACCTGACACTACAGGTAACACACACACACACACACCTGACACTACAGGTAACACACACACAGTAACACACACACACACACCTGACACTACAGGTAACACACACACACACACACACACCTGAACACTACAGGTAACACACACACACACACACTGACACTACACACAGGTAACACACACACACACCTGACACTACAGGTAACACACACACACACACACACACACACACACACACACCTGACACTACAGGTAACACACACACACACACACATGACACTACAGGTAACACACACACACACACACACACACACACACACACCTGACACTACAGGTAACACACACACACACACACACACTGACACTACAGGTACACACACACACACACACACTGACACACACACTACAACACACACAGGTAACACACACACACACACACACTGACACTACAGGTAACACACACACACACACACACACTGACACTACAGGTAACACACACACACACACACCTGACACTACAGGTAACACACACACACACACACACCTGACACTACAGGTAACACACACACACACACCACACCTGACACTACAGGTAACACACACACACACACACACACCTGACACTACAGGTAACACACACAACACACACACCACACACACACCTGGACAGGTAACACACAACACACACACACACACACACTGACACTACAGGTAACACACACACACACACACACACCTGACACTACAGGTAACACACACACACACACACCTGACACTACAGGTAACACACACACACACACACCTGACACTACAGGTAACACACACACACACACACACACACACACACACACACACTGACACTACAGGTAACACACACACACACACACACACTGACACTACAGGTAACACACACACACCTGACACTACAGGTAACACACACACACACACACACCTGACACTACAGGTAACACACACACACACACACACACACCTGACACTACAGGTAAACACACACACACACACACCTGACACTACAGGTAACACACACACACACACACCTGACACTACAGGTAACACACACACACACACACCTGACACTACAGGTACACACACACACACACACACACTGACACTACAGGTAACACACACACACACACTGACACTACAGGTAAACACACACACACACACACTGACACTACCACTACAGGTAACACACACACACACACACCTGACACTACAGGTAACACACACACACACACACACACTGACACACACTACAGGTAACACACACACACACCTGACACTACAGGTAACACACACACACACACTGACACTACAGGTAACACACACACACACACCTGACACTACAGGTAACACACACACACACACACACCTGACACTACAGGTAACACACACACACACACACCTGACACTACAGGTAACACACACACACACACACACACCTGACACTACAGGTAACACACACACACACACACCTGACACTACAGGTAACACACACACACACACCTGACACTACAGGTAACACACACACACACACACACCTGACACTACAGGTAACACACACACACACACACACACCTGACACTACAGGTAACACACACACACACACCTGACACTACAGGTAACACACACACACACACACACTGACACTACAGGTAACACACACACACACACACACATCTGACACTACAGGTAACACACACACACACACACACCTGACACTACAGGTAACACACACACACACACACCTGACACTACAGGTTAACACACACACACACACACACACACACACACTGACACTACAGGTAACACACACACACACACACACCTGACACTACAGGTAACACACACACACACACACCTGACACTACAGGTAACACACACACACACACACACTGACACTACAGGTAACACACACACACACACACACTGACACACTGACAGGTAACACACACACACACACACACACACACACACACTGACACTACAGGTAACACACACACACCTGACACTACAGGTAACACACACACACACACACCTGACACTACAGGTAACACACACACACACACACACACACACCTGACACTACAGGTAACACACACACCTGACACTACAGGTAACACACACACACACTGACACTGACAGGTACAGGTAACACACACACACACACACACACATCTGACACTACAGGTAACACACACACACACACACACACACTGACACTACAGGTACACACACACACACACACACACACACTACACTACAGGTAACACACACACACACACCACACACACATCTGACACTACAGGTAACACACACACACACACACCTGACACTACAGGTAACACACACACACACACACACTGACACTACAGGTAACACACACACACACACACACACACACCTGACACTACAGGTAACACACACACCTATTAAATAAGAGTCAGGTTTGTGGAGATGCGAGCTCGCTCACAGTAGGGTTAGATGTTTTTATACGACTTTCAGTGCAATACTCAGATCCAAAATGAAAAAGAAAAGTTACATGATGGAGCTTTAATTAAACGTAGAAGCTCTGCTCCAGACCATAACCCTCCTCCTCCTCTTCCTCTTCTTCCTCTTCTTCCTCTTCTTCGTCCTCCTCTTCCTCCTCTCCCTGTCTCTCAGATCAGACCCAGGCTCCTCCTCCTCCTCAGCTCAGACTGGAACAGAATGGATTTATAGAAGATCGTTCATCTGTGTCGTCTGGAGACCTGCTGGTGAGTTCAACACCTGGGACATGCACTCTACATGTAGAAACACAGACTTTATATACACACACATATGCACTTTATATACACACATATACACATATATACACTTTATATATATACACTTTATATACACTATATATACACTTTATATATACACTTTATATACACTATATATACACTTTATATATACACTTTATATACACTTTATATACACTACTTTATATATACACTTTATATATACACTTTATATACACTATATATACACTTTATATATACACTTTATATATACACTTTATATACTACACTTTATATACACTTTATATACACTTTATATATTTTATATATATACACTTTTATATATCACATTTATATACACTTTATATATACACTTTATATATAACACTTATATATACACTTTATAATACACTATATATACATTTATATACACTTTATATATATAATACACTTTTATATATACACTTTATATATACACATATATATATATATACACTTTATATATACACTTTATATACACTATATATACACTTTATATACTCACTTTATATATACACTTTATATACCCAAACACAGGACTGGGGACACTTTACCGCTGTAACTCTGTGTCCTCACAAACATCTGGAGCTGTGTTGTGTTTCCTGTTCACACTTCTGCCACAAGAGGCGCTACAGGACCCAGACTGTCTCCAGACCCACAGCTCCTCCTCCTCCTTTTATAACGGGCTGCTTCTTCTTACAAATGATCTTCTGTGTCTCTTGTAGGACCCAGACTGTCTCCAGACCCACGGTTCTGCTCGGTTCTCTCATGTGCTACAGAAAGACGCGTTCCTCGTGTTCAGGTCTCTGTGTAAACTGTCCATGAAGCCTCTGGCCGACGGGCCCCCAGACCCAAAGTGAGTTTAAACATGATTAAAAACATGTTTCATTTAAGTGTAACTTAAACAGCCCCAACTCTCAGATACAAACATCAGCGAGCGTGTGTGTTCTCCGCTCTCCTGCAGGTCCCATGAGCTGCGCTCTAAGATCGTGTCCCTGCAGTTGCTCCTGTCGGTCCTGCAGGGGGCGGGACCGGTCTTCAGGACTCATGAGATGTTTGTGACGGCCATTAAACAGTATCTGTGTGTGGCTCTGTCCAAGAACGGCGTTTCGTCCGTCCCCGAGGTCTTTGAACTGTCCCTCGCCATCTTCCTCACGCTGCTGTCACACTTCAAGATCCACCTCAAGATGCAGATCGAGGTCTGGACCGGGACTGGGACTGGACTGGGACTGGACCTGGACCGGGACTGGACCAGGATATAAAAAGGACTTCCTCTTGACTTTATGACTCTTATTTTTTCCAGGTTTTTTTCCGTGAGATTTTTTTGACCATTTTAGAAACATCAACAAGTTCATTTGAGCACAAGTGGATGGTGATCCAGACCCTCACCAGGATCTGTGCAGGTACCACACACACACGCACACGCACACGCACGCACACACACACACACACACAGACACACACACACACACACACACACACAACACACACACACACACACACACACACACACACGCACAGGTACATGAAAGTGTAAAAAGTGGGCGGTGCTTCCTGGTGGAGCAGGTTTGTGGTTTGAGTTTTAGACTCGTGACCCTGTCCACAAACCTGGAGGAGGGTTCTGATTGGACCTGGATCACACCTCAGACTCAAACACACACGAATCAGAAAAACCTCTGCAGGTGTTTCTGATGAGGGAACAGTGCTGGTACCTGACGGACTCTTCAAATAATCCACTTGGCACAAAACCTTCTGTGTGATCTGTGTGATGTGTGTGATGTGTGTATTGTGTGTGATCTGTGTGATCTGTGACGTGTGACGTGTGACGTGCTCGTGTCTCCAGACGCCCAGTGTGTGGTGGACATCTACGTGAACTACGACTGTGACCTGAACGCTGCAAATATCTTTGAACGACTCGTGAACGACCTGTCCAAGATCGCACAGGGCAGGAGCGGACAGGAGCTGGGGATCACTCCTCTGCAGGTAAAACACACCTGTGCATGTAAAACACCTGTGCATGTAAAACACACCTGTACAGGTAAAACACACCTGTGCATGTAAAACACACCTGTACAGGTAAAACACACCTGTGCATGTAAAACACACCTGTACAGGTAAAACACACCTGTGCAAGTAAAACACACCTGTGCATGTAAAACACACCTGTGCATGTAAAACACACCTGTACAGGTAAAACACACCTGTACAGGTAAAACACACAAGCCAGGATCTTATACTCATGCCTCTACAGGTGTATGTACATGTGTGTAAAAAAACACACATGTACAGGTGTAAATGTTGTTCACTCACACACGGGTCACACCTGTAAACACACGCCTCACAAGTGTCTGAACCCTGACCCTGACCCGAACCCTGAACCCTGACCTGAACCCTGACCCGGACCCTGCTGTGGTGTCCACAGGAACTGAGCCTGAGGAAGAAGGGTCTGGAGTGTCTGGTGTCCATTTTAAAGTGTATGGTCGAGTGGAGCAAAGACATGTACGTGAACCCCAACCTGCAGGCCAACCTGGGTGAGTCTGAAACTACAGTCTGCTATAAAACACATAGATCATATTGAGATGTAGTGAGATGTTTGTGAGTCGTCTGCTTCACTGTGAGGACACTGATCCTCACATCACTGCTCCCTGTGTCTGTGTCTGGGTCAAATGCTCAGCACTTTCCTACAGACAGATTCAAACTCACATTCTTCTCCTCCTCTCTCCCTCATCTGTCCTCCTCCTCTCCCTCTCTCCAGGTCAGGAGAACTCCAGTGACCCCGAGGCGGCAGAGGTCAGACCCTCTGGTCGCAGGGACAGCGTTGGGTCTTTAGACTCCACCCTCTCATCCAGCGCCGCTCAGGCCGACCACCCTGAGCAGTACGAGGTCATCAAGCAGCAGAAGGAGATCATCGAGCACGGAATAGACCTGTGAGCGAGACCACTTTAACCTGCTATGAACACTGCACTGACACTTTAACCTGCTATGAGTACTGCACTGACACTTTAACCTACTAGGAGTACTACACTGACACTTTAACCTGCTAGGAGTACTGCACTGACACTTTAACCTGACTAGGAGTACTGCACTGACACTTTAACCTGCTATGAGTACTACTGACACTTTAACCTGCTAGGAGTACTGCACTGACACTTTAACCTGCTAGGAGTACTGCACTGACACTTTAACCTGCTAGGAGTACTACACTGACACTTTAACCACAGACCTGTGAATGCTGCAGACTTACACTTTACTCATTAAAGTGTCTGTACACATACATGATTAAACTACAGCCCAGACGGCTCCACAGACACTGTCCTGTGAGTACTGAGTCCACTCTGATACTCAGACACTCAGACACCAGTGTCTGAGCTCTGACCTGAGAGTACCACCACGCACTTTAACCCAGAGTATCTGAGGTTTAGACTCCACAAGAAGAAGCAGCAGGAGGTGAAAGTTCTCAGATCAGAGGGTTTCTCAGGCTGAAGCTCCTGTGACCTGAGAGAGATTAAACAGATGATTGTCCAGAGTTTGACTCAGACCAGGACCAAACTCTTATGAGTGTGTGACTGATGTGTGTGACTGATGTGTGTGACTGATGTGTGTGACTGATGTGTGTGACTGATGTGTGTGACTGATGTGTGCTCAGGTTTAACGAGAAGAGGGAAGTCCAGGACCTGCAGGACCAGGACCTCTTATAACCTCTTTATATTGTGTATTACTCGTCTATTACATGTGTGTGTGTGTGTGCCGTGTGTGTGCCGTGTGTGTGCCGTGTGTGTGCCGTGTGTTGTGTGTGACATGCACCCGTTGTATGTTCACAGGTTTAATAAGAAGCCAAAGAGGGGGGTCCAGTACCTGCAGGATCAGGGGATGCTGGGGCCCACGGCCGAGGAGATCGCTCAGTTTCTGCACCAAGAGGATCGTCTGGACACAGTGAGAGACAACACACCCGTCCACCTGTCCCCGCCCACTCTGCTCTATACCACCTATCCCCGCCCACTCTGCTGTGATCACCACCCCCTCTCCCCCCAGTTTATGAGTAAACACCAGATGTTCTCTGTGTCCGTGTTCCTCAGACTCAGGTGGGCGAGTTCCTCGGAGAGAACAGTAAGTTTAATAAAGAGGTGATGTACAGTTACGTGGACCAGCTGGACTTCTGTGGGCGGGACTTCGTGTCTGCGCTCCGGATCTTTCTGGAAGGATTCAGACTCCCCGGAGAAGCTCAGAAGATCGACCGGCTCATGGAGAAGTTTGCAGCACGATACCTGGAGTGTAACCAGAGGTACTGACATGACTTATACACACATTTACCACGTTCTACTACACGCACCTTTACCACGTTCTACTACACGCACCTTTACCACGTTCCATTACACACACCTTTACCACGTTCTACTACACGCACCTTTACCACGTTCTACTACACGCACCTTTACCACGTTCTACTACACGCTCCTTTACTACGTTCCATTACACACACCTTTACCACGTTCTACTACACGCACCTTTACCACGTTCTACTACACGCACCTTTACCACGTTCCATCACACGCACCTTTACCACGTTCCGCTAGACGCACCTTTACCACGTTCCGCTAGACGCACCTTTACCACGTTCTACTACACGCACCTTTACCACGTTCTACTACACGCACCTTTACCACGTTCTACTACACGCACCTTTACCACGTTCCACGCACCTTACACGTTCTACCACCTTTACACGTTCTACTACACGCACCTTTACCACCTTTACCACGTTCTACTACACGCACCTTTACCACGTTCCGCTAGACGCACCTTTACCACGTTCTACTACACGCACCTTACACACGCACCTTTACCACGTTCTACTACACGCACCTTTACCACGTTCCATTACATGCACCTTTACCACGTTCTACTACACGCACCTTTACCACGTTCTACTACACGCACCTTTACCACGTTCCATTACACGCACCTTTACCACGTTCCATTACACGCACCTTTACCACGTTCCATTACACGCACCTTTACCACGTTCCGCTACACGCACCTTTACCACGTTCCGCTAGACGCACCTTTACCACGTTCTACTACACGCACCTTTACCACGTTCCATTACACGCACCTTTACCACGTTCCGCTACACGCACCTTTACCACGTTCCGCTACACGCACCTTTACCACGTTCCGCTACACGCACCTTTACCACGTTCCGCTACACGCACCTTTACCACGTTCCGCTACACGCACCTTTACCACATTATGATCCTTATGTTGTACAGGATTTAAACGCGTCTTAAACATATGACACTGTGGGTCTGTTTGTGTGTCTAAAGTTTATGTTCATACACCTGCACCTGTCTTCACCTGTCTTCACCTGTCTTCACCTGTCTTCACCTGTCTTCACCTGTCTTCACCTGTCTCTTCTCTTGTCTCCTGTCTCCAGTCAAACCCTGTTCGCCAGCGCAGACACGGCCTACGTCCTGGCCTACTCCATCATCATGCTGACCACAGACCTGCACAGCCCTCAGGTCAGAACTACTACTACTACTACTACTACTACTACTACTACTACTACTACTACTACTACTACTACTACTACTACTACTACTACTACTACTACTACTACTACTACTACTACTACAAATACTACTACTACTATAAATACTACTACTACTATAAATACTACTACAAACAAACACGCCACGGACTGAACCAGGACTGACTGTTGGGCCGAGCTTGGAGGTTCACCTTAGAGGTAAGATCTTAAGACCGAGCCCAAGCCCGACCTGACCCGAAATTCGGGTCGGGTCGGGCCTAAAATGTCAATCATTACTTCGTCGGGCTCGGGCTTCAAATAAATATATGTTTATAAAATGTATGCTAAAACGATGTGTGGATACTAAACTAAGGAATACTTGTTATAAAATAAATAATATGGATAAAACAGAGAAGTAATGTAATGTAATTGCTATTTAACTACTAAACAGGATCGGCAGAGCCAGAGCTCTGCGCACGTGAACGCCCCCTCTTCAATTTAATAATCTTCCCCTCCGCAAGTCTGCATCTATTTTGACCTGGTGTCCCCAATATGGAGGAGCAAGAAGTTAAACTAAAGGCAGGAGAACTGAAAAGACAAACACGCACCGGTAAGAGTGAGGTGTGGAAAAGCTTCAAATTGATTGTTGAAAATGCTACAATGCAAAGATCACACGCTGAAGGATCAAGTCAGAGAGAGAACATACGCACACTGACCTCCTAAGTCACACCTGTCAGTCCTGGTTCCTCCTGACACCTGAGTCCTGTCGTGTCTACAACCACGCCTCCTCGACACAATTGTGCAAACTACCTGCTGAAACCACAGTAAGACCCGAGCTGCCACCATCTACCACCAGATCGCCGGAATGACAAAGAGTTACCATCATGTACACACCTACACACTGTCACACTGTCACACTCCTACACACTGTCACTCTTACACACTGTGTGTCACACACGACCTCCTCACTACACACTGTGTGTCACACGACCTCCTACACACTGTGTGCACACATCCACTACACACTCCACACACTGTCACACACCTCCTACACGTCACACTCTTACACACTACACACACACTGTGTGTCACACACGACCTCCTACACACTGTGTGTGACTCACACACTGTCACACGACCCTCTACACACACTGTGTGTCACACACGACCTCCTACACACACTGTCACACACGACCTCCTTACACACTGTGTGTCACACGACCTCCTGTCACACACTGTGTGTCACACATGTCACTCCTACACACTGTGTGTCACACATGTCCTCCTACACACTGTGTGTCACACACGACCTCCTACACACTGTGTGTCACACACGACCTCCTACACACTGTCACACGACCTCCTTACACACTGTGTGTCACACACGACCTCCTACACACTGTCACACGACCTCTTACACACTGTGTGTCACACACGACCTCCTACACACTGTCACACGACCTCTTACACACTGTGTGTCACACACGACCTCCTACACACTGTGTGTCACACACGACCTCCTACACGACCTCCTACACACTGTGTGTCACACACGACCTCCTACACACTGTGTGTCACACACATGACCTCCTACACACTGTGTGTCACATGACCTCCTACACACTGTGTGTCACGTGACCTCCTACACACTGGGTGTCACACATGACCTCCTACACACTGGGTGTCACACATGACCTCCTACACACTGTGTCACATGACCTCCCGTGTGTGTCTGGTGACCTCCCGTGTGTGTCTGGTGTCCTCACATTTGTGTCTGGTGTCCTCCCCGTGTGTCAGGTGTGTGTCAGGTGTGTGTCAGGTGTTGTCAGGTGTGTGTCAGGTGTGTGTCAGGTGTGTGTCAGGTGTCAGGAGTGTCAGGTGCGTGTCAGGTGCGTGTCAGGTGCGTGTCAGGTGCGTGTCAGGTGCGTGTCAGGTGTGTCAGGTGTGTCAGGTGTGTCAGTGTGTCAGGTGTGTGTGTGCAGGTGTGGTGTCAGGTGTGTGTCAGGTGCGTGTCAGGTGTTGTCAGGTGCGTGTCAGGTGTTGTCAGGTGTTGTCAGGTGCGTGTCAGGTGTGTGTCAGGTGCGTGTCAGGTGCGTGTCAGGTGCTGTCAGGTGTGTCAGTGTGTCAGTGTGTCAGGTGCGTGTCAGGTGCGTGTCAGGTGCGTGTCAGGTCAGGTGCTGTCAGGTGTGTGTCAGGTGCGTGTCAGGTGTGTGTCAGGTGTGTCAGGTGTCAGGTGCGTGTCAGGTGTGTGTCAGTGTCAGGTGCAGTGTCAGGTGTTGTCAGGTGTGTCAGGTGTGTGGTCAGGTGCGTGTCAGGTGCGTTGTCAGGTGCGTGTCAGGTGCGTGTCAGGTGCGTGTCAGGTGCGTGTCAGGTGCTGTGTCAGGTGTGTCAGGTGCAGGTGTCAGGTGTGTCAGGTGCGTGTCAGGTGTGTCAGGTGTGTCAGGTGCGTCAGGTGCGTCAGGTGCTGTGTGCAGGTGCGTGCAGGTGTGTCAGGTGTCAGGTGCTGTCAGGGTGTGTCAGGTGCAGTGTCAGGTGTGTCAGGTGTGTCAGGGTCAGGTGTGTCAGTGTCAGGTGCGTGTCAGGTGCAGTGTGTCAGGTGCGGTGTCAGGTGCGTGTCAGGTGCGTGTCAGGTGCGTGTCAGGTGTTGTCAGGTGCGTGTCAGGTGCTGTCAGGTGCGTGTCAGGTGCTGTCAGGTGCTGTCAGGCGCCCTCCTGACGTGTCCCTGTCCGCAGACGTGGCGAGTGAGAAGCAGAGGCGTCTTCTGTACAACATGGAGATGGAGCAGATGGCGAAGACGGCCAAAGCTCTGATGGAGGCGGTGAGCCACGCCCAGGCGCCGTTTTTCAGCGCCACCCACCTGGAGCACGTACGACCCATGTTCAAGGTACAACAACAACAACACAACCACACACAACTACACACAACTACACACAACTACACACACAACCACACACAACCACACACAACTACACACACAACTACACACAACTACACACACAACACACACACACACTACACACACACACAACACACACACAACTACACACACACTACACACAACTACACACAACTACACACAACACACACACAACTACAACACACACACAACTACACACACAACCACACACAACCACACACAACACTACACACACACACTACACACACTACACACACACACACACACACACACACACACAACTACACACACTACACACAACTACACACACACACACACACACAACTACACACAACTACACACACACACACTACACACACAACTACACACAACCACACACAACTACACACACACACAGTACACACACACTACACACACAACTACACACACACTACACACAACTACACACAACTACACACACACACTACACAACCACACACACAACACATACACACACAACTACACACAACTACACACACACTACACACACACACACACACAACTACACACACACTACACACAACTACACACAAACTACACACAACCACACAACTAACTACACACAACAACTACACACAACTACACACACAACAACTACACACACAACACACACACACTACACACAACTACACACAACTACACACACACTACACACACAACTACACACAACTACACACAACACACACACACACACACACTACACACACACAACTACACACAACTACACACACACACACAACACACACACTACACACAACCACACACAACACACACAACTACACACAACACAACAACACACACACACACAACACACACACAACTACACACACAACCACACACAACTACACACAACTACACACACAACACACTACACACACAACTACACACACACACACACTACACAATACACACAACAACACACACTACACACACACACACACACACACACACACACACAACACACACACACTACACACAATAACACACACACTACACACAACACACACACACACACACACACAACTACACACAACTACACACACAACTACACACAACTACACACAACTAACACACACAACAACTACACACACACACACTACACACAACTACACACACACACACACACACAACACACAACAACACACTACACACAACTACACACACACACACTACACACAAACTACACACAACTACACACACACACACTACACACACAACTACACACAACTACACACACACACTACACACACACACACAACTACACACAACTACTACACACACAACTACACACACAACTACACACACACACACACACACACACACACACAACAACACACATACACACAACTACACACACTACACACACAACTACACACAACTACACACACACACACACACACACACACACACACACACACACACACACACACACAACTACACACACTACACACAACTACACACACACAACTACACACACACACACATACACACAACACAACACACACACACACCACACACACACACACACACACAACACACACAACTACACACACACACACACACCTACACACACACACACAACTACACACAACTACACACAACACACACACACACAACCACACACACTACACACACAACACACACAACACACACACACACACACAACACACAACCACAACACACACTACACACACAACTACACACAACTACACACAACACACACACTACACACAACACACACACAACACACACACACACACACACACACACACACACACAACAACACACACACACACACACAACACACACACACACACACACACAACAACACACACACACACAACTACACACACAACTAACACAACACACACACACACACACACAACACACACACACACACACACAACTACACACACACAACACAACAACAACACACAACCACACACAACTACACACAACTACACACACACACACACACACACACTACACACACAACTACACACACTACACACACACACACACACAACTACACACACAACTACACACACTACACACACAACACACACACACCACACACACACCACACACAACTACACACACAACTACACACAACTACACACAACTACACACACAAACACACACACACAACTACACACACAACTACACACAACTACACACAACTACACACAACTACACACACACACACACACACACACACTACACACAACTACACACAACTACACACAACCACACACAACACACACAACTACACACACAACTACCACACAACTACACACACAACTACACAACACACACTACACACAACCACACAACACACACACAACTACACACAACTCACACACACACTACACACAAACACACAACACACACAACTACACACAACTACACACAACACACACACAACACACACAACTACACACAACACACACACACACACACAACTACACACACTACACACAACCACACACAACTACACACAACCACACACAACTACACACAACTACACACAACTACACACAACTACACACAACTACACACAACTACACACACACACTACACACAACTACACACTACACACACACACACACTACACACACACACTACACACACAACACACACACACACACACACACAACTACACACAACTACACACAAACTACACACAACTACACACACTACACACACAACTACACACAACTACACACAACACACACAACACACACCACACACAACCACACACAACCACACACACACCACACACCACAACACAACCACACACAACCACACACAACTACACACAACTACACACACAACTACACACAACTACACACACAACAACTACACACAACTACACACAACTACACACAACACACACAACCACACACAACCACACACAACTACACACAACTACACACAACTACACACAACTACACACAACTACACACACAACCACACACAACTACACACACACACACAACCACACACAACTACACACAAACTACACACACACACTACACACAACACACCACAACACAACTACACACAACCACACACACACACACACACACACACACACACACACACACACACACACTACACACAACACACACACTACACACAACACACACAATACACACACACACACACACACACACACACACACACACACACAACACAACACACACAACACACACAACACACACACACTACACACAACCACACACACACCACACACCACACACAACTACACACAACCACACACAACTACACACTAACCCTAAACGCGTCTGTGACTCTGGGTTAAACGCGTCTGTGTCTCTGGGTTAAACGCGTCTGTGACTCTGGGTTAAACGCGTCTGTGTCTCTGGGTTAAACGCGTCTGTGTCTCTGGGTTAAACGCGTCTGTGTCTCTGGGTTAAACGCGTCTGTGACTCTGGGCGTCTCTCTGGGTTAAACGCGTCTGTGACTCTGGGTTAAACGGTCTGTGACTCTGGGTTAAACGCGTCTGTGCTCTGGGTTAAACGCGTCTGTGACTCTGGGTTAAACGCGTCTGTGACTCTGGGTTAAACGCGTCTGTGTCTCTGGGTTAAACGCGTCTGTGACTCTGGGTTAAACGCGTCTGTGTCTCTGGGTTAAACGCGTCTGTGTCTCTGGGTTAAACGCGTCTGTGTCTCTGGGTTAAACGCGTCTGTGTCTCTGGGTTAAACGCGTCTGTGTCTCTGGGTTAAACGCGTCTGTGTCTCTGGGTTAAACGCGTCTGTGTCTCTGGGTTAAACGCGTCTGTGTCTCTGGGTTAAACGCGTCTGTGTCTCTGGGTTAAACGCGTCTGTGTCTCTGGGTTAAACGCGTCTGTGTCTCTGGGTTAAACGCGTCTGTGTCTCTGGGTTAAACGCGTCTGTGTCTCTGGGTTAAACGCGTCTGTGTCTCTGGGTTAAACGCGTCTGTGTCTCTGGGTTAAACGCGTCTGTGACTCTGGGTTAAACGTGTCTGTGTCTCGTTTGTGTTTGTGTAGTTGGCGTGGACTCCTCTCCTCGCCGCCTTCAGCGTGGGTCTCCAGGACTGTGACGACCCTGACGTGGCGTCTCTGTGTCTGGAGGGAATCCGCTGCGCCGTGAGGATCGCCTGCATCTTCAACATGCAGGTGACGCACCACAACACGCCGTTTAGACCTGGTCTAGAGTAGGTCTAGACCTGCTTTAGGCCAGGTTTAGTCCTGCTTTAGACCTGTTTTAGACCTGTTTTAGTCCAGGTTTAGTCCAGGTTTAGTCCTGTTTAATCGTCCGTGTGTTTCTCAGTTGGAGCGGGACGCGTACGTCCAGGCCCTCGCCCGCTTCACTCTCCTCACCGCCAGCTCCAGCATCACCGAAATGAAACAGAAAAACATCGACACCATAAAAACCCTCATCACTGTGGCACACACCGACGGAAACTACCTGGGCAACTCCTGGCACGAGGTACGGGCACAGAGGACACTACAGAGGGCACTACAGAGGGCACTACAGAGGACACTACAGAGGGCGCTACAGAGGGCACTACAGAGGGCACTACAGAGGGCGCTACAGAGGGCACTACAGAGGGCACTACAGAGGGCACTACAGAGGACACTACAGAGGGCGCTACAGAGGGCACTACAGAGGACACTACAGAGGGCAGTACAGAGGAGCAAGACAGAGGGCGCTACAGAGGGCGCTACAGAGGGCACTACAGAGGACACTACAGAGGACACTACAGAGGGCACTACAGAGGGCACTACAGAGGACAAAGACAGAGGACGCTACAGAGGGCACTACAGAGGGACACTACAGAGGACACTACAGAGGGCACTACAGAGGACACTACAGAGGACACTACAGAGGGCACTACAGAGGGCACTACAGAGGACACTACAGAGGGCACTACAGAGGACACTACAGAGGACACTACAGAGGGCACTACAGAGGGGCACTACAGAGGGGCACTACAGAGGGCACTACAGAGGACACTACAGAGGACACTACAGAGGGACACTACAGAGGACACTACAGAGGGGCACTACAGAGGGGCACTACAGAGGGCACTACAGAGGGCACTACAGAGGGCACTACAGAGGGCACTACAGAGGGCACTACAGAGGGCACTACAGAGGGCACTACAGAGGGCACTACAGAGGGGCACTACAGAGGGCACAGAGCCCTGTGGGTTGGATCCCGGAGGTTGTGGGTTGGATCCTGGAGGTTGTGGGTTGGATCCCGGAGTTTGTGGGTTGGATCCTGGAGTTTGTGGGTTGGATCCTGGAGTTTGTGGGTTGGATCCTGGAGGTTGAGGGTTTGATGCCTCTGTGGTCTCATGTTAAACTTTGTGCTGTTCTTGTTGCAGATCCTGAAGTGCATCTCTCAGCTGGAGCTGGCACAGCTGATTGGCACAGGGGTGAAGGCGCGGTACATCTCAGGAGTGTCCCACAGCAGAGAGCCTGGCATCAGGGGCCTGCCGTCGGGCACAGAGGAGTTCATGCCCCTCGGACTGGGTAAGGGCCACGTTCAACCAGAAATAAAAAATATTTACAGAAAAATGACGACACAACGGCGCCCAGTCGTACAAGTGTCGCCCACTAAGAACCTGAGACTGGAGAAGGAAGAGCGGGCGTCGCGGCGGGCGTCGACCTTTAACACCTTCAGTACAGTGTGTGTGTGTGTGTGTGTGTGTGTGTATGTATGTGTGTACAGTGTGTATTGACCCGTGTGTGTGTGTACAGTGTGTATTGACCCGTGTGCATGTGTACAGTGTGTATTGACCCGTGTGTGTGTGTGTGTACAGTGTGTATTGACCCATGTGTGTATGTGGTGTGTACAGTGTGTATTGACCCGTGTGTGTATGTACAGTGTGTATTGACCCGTGTGTGTGTGTGTATGTGTGTGTGTGTGTGTACAGTGTGTATTGACCCGTGTGTGTGTGTGTGTGTACAGTGTGTATTGACCCATGTGTGTGTGTACAGTGTGCATTGACCCGTGTGTGTGTGTACAGTGTGTATTGACCCGTGTGCATGTGTACAGTGTGTATTGACCCGTGTGTGTGTGTATAGTGTGTATTGACCCGTGTGTGTGTGTGTGTGTATAGTGTGTATTGACCCGTGTGTGTGTGTGTGTGTATAGTGTGTATTGACCCGTGTGTGTGTATAGTGTGTATTGACCCGTGTGTGTGTGTGTATGTGTGTATAGTGTGTATTGACCCGTGTGTGTGTGTGTGTGTATATAGTGTGTATTGACCCGTGTGTGTGTGTGTGTGTGTATATAGTGTGTATTGACCCGTGTGTGTGTGTGTGTGTGTGTGTGTGTATAGTGTGTATTGACCCGTGTGTGTGTGTGTGTGTGTGTGTGTGTATAGTGTGTATTGACCCGTGTGTGTGTGTGTGTGTTTCAGGGGGGCTGGTGGGGAGTCAGGACAGGAGGCAGATGGCTCATCTTCAGGAGTCTGTGGGAGAGACGAGTTCTCAGAGTGTGGTGGTGGCCGTCGACCGGTCAGGACCTTATTTACTTTACTCACAATTATTTATCACAATTATTTATCATCATTATTACTTACAGTTATGATCTGGATTATTACCAATCATTATTTATCATAATTAGTGCAAAGTAAAACCTTTCTCTTTGTAGAATCTTCACTGGATCCACGAGACTCGACGGAAACGCCATCGGTCAGTGTCCAGTGTCCCCTACACACACACACATACACACACAAACACACACAAACACATACACACACAAACACACAAACACACATATACACACATACACACAAACACATACACACACAACACACATATACACAAACACACACAAACACACGCAAACACATACACACACAAACACACACACACAAACACATACACACACAAACACACACACACACATATACACACATACACACGCAAACACACACACACACACACACACACACATATACACACACATACACACACACACACACATATACACACATACACACACAAACACACATATACACACATGCACACGCAAACACATACACAGACAAACACACACATATACACACATACACACACACACACACATACACACACACACACACACATACACACACAAACACACATAAACACGCAAACACATACACACACACACATATACACACAAACACACAAATACACACATACACACACACAAACACACACACACACACATACACACACACACACACAAACACACACAAACACATACACACACTACAGATGAAATTATCCTTATAGAAATTTTGAGGTGTAATATTCTGATAAACACAGAGTCACTTCTTTCACATAAATATTTCTTGTATATGTATGTATATATATATATATATATATTTTATATATATATATATATACATATATATATATATACATATATTTTCTTGTATATATATTTTAACATATATATTTCTTGTATATGTATGTATGTATGTGTATATAATATATATTTCTTGTATATATATTTTAACATATATATTTCTTGTATATGTATGTATGTATGTGTATATAATATATATTTCTTGTATATATATTTTAACATATATATTTCTTGTATATGTATGTATCTATGTGTATATATATATATATATATATATAAACATATATATTTCTTGTGTATGTCTAGTGGACTTTGTCCGTTGGCTCTGTGCCATCTCCATGGACGAGTTGGCCTCTTCACATCCAGCCCAGGATGTTCTCTCTGCAGAAGATCGTGGAGATCTCCTACTACAACATGAACCGCATCAGGCTCCAGTGGTCCAGGATCTGGCAGGTCATCGGGGACCACTTCAACAAGGTCAGAACTGCCCCTGCCCTACAGGGCGTCAGGGCGTCAGGGCGTCAGGGCGTCAGGACGTCAGGGCGTCAGGGTGTCACGGCGTCAGGGCGTCAGGGGTCAGGGCGTCAGGGTGTCAGGGTGTCAGGGTGTCAGGGCGTCAGGCGTCAGGACGTCAGGCGGACGTCAGGGCGTCAGGCGTCAGGACGTCAGGACGTCACGGTGTCAGGGCGTCAGGACGTCACGGGCGTCAGGGCGTCAGGACGTCAGGGCGTCAGGACGTCAGGGCGTCAGGGCGTCAGGACGTCAGGGCGTCAGGAGGGCGTCAGGACGTCAGGGCGTCAGGACGTCAGGTCAGGGCGTCAGGACGTCAGGGCGGGCGTCAGGACGTCAGGACGTCAGGACGTCAGGGCGTCAGGAGTCAGGGCGTCAAGGGCGTCAGGACGTCACGGCGTCAGGGCGTCAGGGTCGTCAGGGCGTCAGAGGACGGGCGTCAGGAGCGTCACGGGACGTCAGGCGTCAGGTCGTCAGGGTCAGGCGTCAGGCGTCAGGACGTCAGGGTGTCAGGGCGTCAGGACGTCAGGACGTCAGGAGGGCGTCAGGTCAGGACGTCACGTCAGTCAGGACGTCAGGTCAGGGCGCACGTCAAGGGCGTCAGGGCGTCAGGGCAGTCAGGGTCGTCAGGACGTCAGGCGTCAGGGCGGGTCAGGCGTCAGGTGTCAGGGCGTCAGGACGTCACGGTGTCAGGGCGTCAGGGCGTCAGGACGTCACGGTGTCAGGGCGTCAGGACGTCACGGTGTCCAGGTCGGGCAAGGGCGTCAGGGTCGTCAGGCGTCGTCAGGTGCGTCAGGGCGTCAGGAGGGCGTCAGGGCAGTCAAGGACGTCA
>NW_026571515.1:269084-313950 GCF_026225935.1 Boleophthalmus pectinirostris | reverse complement strand
GTGGTGTGCCTTTCCTTCATGCCTGCTTCAGTGCCCAAAAGGTATGCAGTGGTTTATAATAGTGATACATTGAGTTAATGCATTATTTCATTACAAGTAAGTTAAAGGTATGGTATGCCAGAAGTAACTTTTCTGGTGGAGGCTCTGTCAGACCCATTTCTTCATGGAAATGCGTTTGCTTTGTCTGGAATGTTTCACAGTATTAAATGTTTTTATCTTCATGAAGACCAATCCAGACCAAGTTACAGGTCAGATCTATGGAGTGGCAACCCTACTCACAGTCAAAATGCTTGTATATGTTATTATATTATCTGTTTTTTGTTTTTTTTTTGAGCAGTAAAACCACCTGTAATATTATAAATGTAAGATAGAGCTCCAGGCAGAGGAAAGACATGTCCATAGATACAAGCAGGTTACTGACCCTCCACCAGAAAAGTTACATAATGCCCTGTATGTGAAAGAATTCTGAATTGCTCATAAGGAATGAAAGACAGATTGAGTGGTTATCTGTGTACAGAAGCATGTCAAAATATTTATTCCCAGAAATGTATTTTTGTTCAGGTCTATGTGGAAATAACAATGGAGACACCACAGACGACTTCAGGACAAACACTCGTATTATTGAAAACTCTCCTCACCTGTTTGCTCAGTCCTGGAGTGTCAGTCCTTGTAACAAACTGAATCCTCCTCCTCCATGCATAAGAACTGAATACGGTACGTAATGGGAAAATATTGATTATCTTTCGTGTCCTATAAACTGCTGTCTTTATAATTGCCAAATGTCAATCTTTAAAGTGTATGTTAATGACTGTAAATGTAAATTGATTCCTCTCATCAAAAACATGCCTGAAGAGGTGGAGGAGGGGATGTCATCCATGCACGTTTGAGTATTTTAATATTTTATATCCATTTAGGAACCTTCCTTACAGTTAGCAGTAAGCTTCTGTCCAGTGCACAAACCTACGTCGTCCATGCTCCACATAAATAAATAAATAAACAAAAACATAATACAAAACAGTACACACCAACTTGATAAACCTAATGTGCAGTAATTTCATAAGGGGGATACACACTGAATTTGTTGTGATAGCACTCTGAAAGGGGAGTGACTTAGCACAGAGGGCCTCAAAAACTGAAACTTATAAAGCATGTTAATATGTGGCTTTCAGCGAATTGAGCGAATATATATAATTTTCTCCACTGGAGCAGAGAAAATTTCAGCGATCAGTGATACAAAATGTCAGTATAATAATTACTGTGACAGGCACGGAAGCCATCATACATGCACTAGAGTTTAAACATTTAAACAAGTTTAACAGTATTTAAAACATTGTTTGTTTTTCTTTTTAACAGAAATCTTTGCTGAGAAGAAATGCTCTGTTTTAAACGATCCAACTGGAATATTTGCTGCATGTCACGGCGATGTCCCAACTGACAATTATTTCATGGTGAGAAGATAATTCTTTTAAAGTCCTGAGTTCTATGTTTATACTGTATACGAATGGCAGAGGTGGGACCAAGTCGTTGTTTTGCAAGTCTCAAGTAAGACTCAAGTCTTTTACCTCAAGTCCGAGTCAAGTCCCAAGTCAAATACAGGCAAGTCCAAGTCGAGTCTTGAGTCACTGGCCCATAAGTCCAAGTCAAGTCCAAGTCGTCTGCTTTGAGCTTCAAGTCATTTCAAGTCTTTAAACCTTTAAACCAAAGAACCAGTAGATTTTTGTAATTTATATGAATTTTAAACTAAATTGTACTTAAAAACGAATAATTTATTTATATATGAGTATTTATATAAGAGTTGTAGAAATGTAATTTTTTCCAATGTCTTGTCTTGTCAATGTCAATGTCTTGACAAGATCTTAGGGTGAATCATTACGGTCAGAACTGAAAGAATTCAGATTTAAAAGTGCTTCTCAAGTCACAGGCCTCAAGTCCAAGCCAAGTCTCAAGTCCTAAAAATAGTGACTCAAATCTGACTCAAGTCCAAGTCAGGGCTTGCAAGTCCCATGGGCTCTGACGTAGACCTGGTTTAGTCCTGGTCTAGTCTAGGTTAAGTTCAGGGTTTATAAGTGGGCAACACAGGCTATGTTATGGTAGGTATGGTAGGTCAGTGTGCTTCAATATAGAAAATACCTGTAAAAGTCTGTAAAAGTGTTTCCTAACTGATAAATAAACCTAGACTTAGACAAACTTTATTGATCCACAAGTAAAATTATTTGGACACAGCTGCTCACACATCACAATGTATTATAATAACAAAGAGTTCAAATATAAATAGTAATAATAAATAATTCAATATAACCAGCAAACATGGCAAGAGACTAGTGTCAAATAAGACGTAATTATAGAAATATATATGTACAAGTAGCAAGAGGTCATGAGGAGAAACAGTGCAAAGATGGAATAATGATTGACAGGACATAGGGTACCTATTATACCTGTTAGCTGGGTTATCTGTTATGTATAAAGTTATTTTGAGTCCATTGGTGATGTTTTTTCCCTTTCAGGCTTGTGTGGAGAGAACCTGCACCTGTGGCTCTGACCTGCACCAGTGTCTGTGCTCTGCTCTGTCCAGTTATGTCAAAGCCTGCTCTGCTCTCGGGGTGGAGGTGGGGGACTGGAGGAAGGCCACCAACTGCTGTAAGTTTCACCGTAACTAAATGCATATCCAAAGCACTTATAACTTAATTAATTTTAGGGTCCCATATTGTGCAAAACCGACTCGTGTGAGTTTTTAGCTGTGTTCTAATGCAGATACCTCCTCAAAAACATACGTGAAGTTGTGTTTTGTTTCATTCACATGTGTTTGAGTAACTCATTATTATTATTAGTCTGTTAACAGCCACCCTTTCTTTTCTGTTCTGTGGAAATGGGCAATTCCAGGGCTTAAATGATCCAAATAATTCTAGTGAAGGTGTATTGAGTTGAAAAACACAGTAGAGCACTTCCTGTATTATCAGTGCTCCATTTGACAAAAGAACCTAAATATGAGAGTCTAAATACGCAGGATCTGTGTTAAACATGTGTCAGTGAAACAAAACACAACTATGTTTTTGAGGAGAAAACAGGGTAATATGAGCCTCTTAATTTACATTTTAGCTTACTTTATATATTATTATTGTTGTATTTTCATTTATCTTATTTTGTTACACTTCTGTTTACTTGTTGCATAAAGTTTGTCCAAGTCTAATCTTGATTTGGTCACACATGTCACATAATTGTCACATTGCGCTGACACTCAATCCAACCAATGACAGTCTGAAGTCAAGCCGATTAATCTTTCTTGAAATTATTAAAGTATTATTTTCCAATTAATATATAAAGGGCAGCAGTAACTAAGTAAGTAGAGGTGCTTGCCATATAACTGAAAGATTAGTGGTTAAATCCCAGTGTTGCATAATCAGGATAACCATGTTTTGCCTTCAGATATTGCTCTGGTTTGGTCCTAGTTTAGATAGACTGATAGCTAGATAGGCACTTTATTGATCCAGAGGGAAATTCAATTTTGTTGCAGCAACATTTACACTGCGCTTCTCAGTGGCCTTTGTGTCTCAGTTTAACTGGAGGACTGCTCAGGGAGGGTCAGCCAGATCCTGTGTCAGGGCAGTTTGAGGAGAGGAAGAGCCAAAAGTGTTCCTCCTCTGTGTCCTGCAGCATCACAAGCAGTGTCAAAGAGGAACAGCAGGTGGACATAACATGTCAGTAACTCTCTTCTAAGCTTCATTTTCACTCTGCTCTGTTGTTACGGTTAATGATGAAATTATTCATTCCTTCGAAGTATTTCTTCTGGAAGGTCTTCTGCCACATTTTCTGCCACATTTACTCTTGCATTTGGTGTAAAAAGGCTGTAGGATCTTAATGGCCCATAGCTAGCTCCTTGCACAATATCCAAGTAGTTTAAGCTCAGTTTAGTTCTGATGTTGACTCGGTTTGGTCCAAGTTTAGCCAGGGTCTAGTCCAGGTCCAGTTTTAATTATGTGTTGTGGAGGAATGTATAAAAAAAACTAATGCAAAGAACAAAATCTTCCAAAAGATACAGGAATTCTGTGGAATACATAGACAAGAAAAAGGGCAAACTCATTTATCCCACTGTAAAATGTAGTTATTTATTTAGCACTACAAATTTGTACTTATAGCAGATCATGTGATCTGTAGTTGAGTGTTCTCTAATTCTTAATCATTTAAATTCTCTGTGTTGTTGTGTTGCAGCGGTGGAGTGCCCGGGGAACCAGGAGTTTTCCTATAATGTTGTGGCCTGTAACAGCACCTGTCGGTCCCTGTCAGGCCTGGACCTGTGCTGTCTGCTGGAGGATGCTCCAGTGGAGGGCTGTGGATGTCCTGAAGGAACCCACCTGAACAAAGATCTCATCTGCAGCCCCAAGTCTCAGTGCGAGTGCCACTACAACGGAGGCACCACACCCCCCGGGCCTGCTGTTATCGACGGGCGACAGTGGTGAGCTGAGCATGGACTTAAAAGCAAAAAAATGTGTATTAATTTTTAGATACTAAAAAATAAACTACATATAAACTGTTGCTGTTTTATGTCACCGTGTTTTTTTTTTTAGTTTTTTCTTGTAGCTGGTCATGACTAGTGATCTGTTTGTTTTGCAGTTTTTGTGAAGATGGAGAATTGAAGTGTTCAGATGATTGTGGTAAATCATATGCACTCTCATACATGCTTTAGAAGATTTTTGTTATACTTTTGCAATTATGATAAATGCTTTTTTTTATGTTGTTTTTAAAATAACTTTCATCAGGATGCACAAATGGGAAAGTCTGTGTTCACTGCTCGGATTTTAAAGTGAACACTCTTCAGAAAACCTGTGGCAGTCTCAGCAAACCCACAGTAAGTATTAGCAAAGGTATTAGACTGCTAAATATATGGATTCTTATATTTTGCAACTCAGTTGTATCAGTAAAATACTTACGATGTTTCTTGGTATTTCTATGAAATGTACAGATGGGTCCGATTGTCCAAATTATTTTGATCATAATCATATCATAATCATTGTATGGCAAACCATCGGATATTAGCTAAAAGATGCTGGTAAATGTCATGGGTAAAGATGAAATATCGCAGAAAAAACATGAATGAACTGTATTTTCAATCTCGTTTTATAGTTTTTAATGCAGAGAGTATACTTAATTTTGCTGTTGTTACATTTTCACTATGTCTCCCACCTCTAAGTTCAACTGATGTTAATAAAGAAATTATTATGAATACTTGATTTTTAATTATATTGATTAAATGTTTGCCTTTTAATGTTCCAGACTTCTTCTTGTGAGAGCGGCTGTTACTGTCCGGTTGACCAGTTTGAGAATCATCATGGAGACTGTGTGCCTTTGGACAACTGCACCTGCTCCTACAGTGGAAAAGTTTATAATGCAGGAGAGACCGTCAAGAGCTCCTGTACATCATGGTACTAATCTGTGTTTACAGCTACAGGGTTTAAGGATATTTCTAAGGCAATAGGTTCAATTCATAATTAAATTTAACATTTTATCATTTCTGATGGAGGACAGTGGCTTTTGTATTATTCTATGGGTTCAGTTCAGTTCACAAAGTTCCCATTTAAATTTTTTCGTCCTTCTGTAGTTAAAGTCATTTCATCTGACAACAATCAATCATACTATAATGTTTGAAAAAAGGACCTTCTATAGTTAATACAACAGTGAAAAAATTTAATTTTTTATACAATTTACAGTTTTCAGTACAGTATTTCATAGGTTCATTGTGATCAAAATCAGTTTTGATCAACTCGTTTGTTTTTACTTAAAAAAAAAATATATATATATTCTACTGAAAAAAATATGAACATTAACACACACATTGCACACATTACAACTTTACATTGACATTAATTTTAGCAATTTGTGACAGTTTTTGTTTCATCAAGAGGATAATTTGAGTGATATTAACCATAAAGCAAATCAAAACATCTGCATTTGGAGAGTTAAAAGGCAAATTCTACCATACTATTCTGACCTGTCCTCCAGAGCTCAATGTTAAACTACGAGTAGTTTTGAATTTTTCTGATGCCAAATAAACCTAATAAATACGATGTATAATTAAAGCAAAAATGTATGTATTTTTTCAGTGTGTGCTCTAATGGCCAATGGCAGTGCACAGATGAACTGTGCTCCAGTACATGTCAAGTTTTTGGGAATGGACACTATCAGACTTTTGACTCCAAATGGTTTCGCTTTGATGGTCATTGTCAGTACACATTAGTCAAGGTAAGAACATAGGATTTTATATTTAGATTATTCACTTTATACAAATTTTCCATTCTCTGTGAAGGTAAGCTTCTAGTTGTAGCCACAACTGCCTTGGGTCCTACTGACCTATATGCCTACATAGGCATATAAGGTAATGTGTCTTGGACTGGTTAGAGCTGGGATTTAACCTCCAACCTTACAATTATACGACAACTTCAACCACACAGAAATTTTCTTTCTTCAGAATAATTTTGCCTTACACTTGTAATGCACTTTACTGGCCTGTCAAAGCCGCTCAAAGTGCTACACTGTAGTTATTATTTATTCACTCCATACTCAATGATGGTAAGATACTACTGTAGCCACAGCTGCCATGAGGCAGACTGATGGACATCAGGCCCCCCTGAGCCTAGTTTAGTTATGATGAAGACTTGACTTGCAGTCGTGTTCTAGTCAGGGTTTAATCCTTCTCTAGTCCCAGTGTATGAGATGTGACAATGATACTCTAACAACGTGAAAGTAAAGTTAATTATTTTCTATAGGATGACTGTGGCAGGAGAAATGGTACATTTTCTGTCCGAGTTGAAAGTGTTCCCTGTTGTGACGAGGCCCTTACTTGTTCTCGATCAATTGTGCTGGATGTCAAAGTAAGTACTTTTCAACAACCTCTTCATTGTACGATAGTTAAGGCCTCAATGTGATAATTTTTTTTCTTGAAGGACCATTTCAGCCTCTCTCTTAGTGACATGAAAGTGACGGAGCAGGTCCACAGTGCCCTGCTCCAACACAGTCCTCCGTACACAATTCAAACAGTGGGTCTCTACATCATTATAACTGTCCCCACTAAAGGCATCACTCTGATCTGGGACAAACACACTTGGATCACCATAGAACTGCAGCCACAATGGAGGGTGAGGAAAACTTTGTTAATTAGACATATTTTTTCAATACCCCAGTTAAATAAGGCTTTTAAAACTTTTGTTGCCCAAATAGATCCTTGCTTTTAATTTTTCTGTGTTTGTTTTGTTTCATTTATACATACATGCTTGTATATTTTGTGTATTTTGGGCATATTTTACACCTGTTGTACTACTGTTTTTTGTTCCACAGAAAGAGGTGTGTGGCCTCTGTGGGAACTTTGACTCCAATGAGATGAATGATCTTCAAATAAAGGATTCATCAGGTAAATCTAAGTTTACGTCTATATATTATCTCATAAATGTCAAAAATCTCCCGACTTTTGCAAAGAAATTGTGCGGGCAATAAATATTTAGCCCCAAATATTGTTCCAGCTTGATAAGTTGATATAGTATTTATCATGACAGGCCTGTTATCTTACCATTGTGAGTAACTGTGTTTGTTTGTTTGTTTTAGTGGCGTTGACTCCGGTGGTGTTTGGGAACAGCTGGAAGAGCCCCTCCCCTCCCTGTTCTGATGTTACGACGGAGATATTTCCGTGTGAACGAAACTCGTACTGTGGAGCCTGGGCCCAAAGACGCTGCCGGATCATTACAGGAGACACGTTCAAAGACTGTCATCTTAAAGTACAAAGTTTTATATGATTATTCTTTGCCTTAAATGGACTGTTTTTATTATTTTAAAAACATGAAAAATAGAATTAGCTTATTTTAAACTGTTGGCAGTAGTCCAAAGTCCTGATTATTCACTGAGATGAGATTATAAGGGCTTTTCACAACTGTCAGAGGCCAAAGTGGAGAGAACGATAAACATTACCAACATCTAGCATGCTAACAGTGCACTTCCTGAGTCTTAGACAGTAAAACGCTTTATATTAAGATGCAGACAGCACACAGCAGTCTCATTTTGACCTTCAAAATATATGAGCAGCGTGTCTATTTTGTTTTGAACTGTACATTTGTGGACGCTTCTATATTATAAGTCATTTAAATTTTACAGTTTACAATGAACAAAATGTAAAATCAATCAATCAAACTTTATTTATAGAGCACTTTTCATACAAAAAAATGCAACACAAAGCAATTAATTTATTATTGCACATATCTGATTACTAATTAAAACCCCCCAAAATCTGAATTTCTCTTGTAACTTTTTGATTGAGGGTCTGTCACCTGCTTGTTTCTGTGGATATGTCATTGCTCTGCCTGGAATGTTCCACAGTATGGCATTAAACAGCTCTACGTTTACGTTTATTCAATTACAGGTGGTTTTATAGCTCAAAAATACCTTGAAAAACAGGCATTCTCACTGTGAACGGGGTCGCCTCTCCACAGATTTGACCTGCAACTTGGTCTGGTTTGGTCTCTGAAGATACAAAGGTTTAATGCCATACTGGGAAACATTCCAGACAAAGCAGTAACATCTCCAAGAAGAAGAGCATTTGCCGGACCTTCCTCCATAAAAATTACACAATGCACCTTTAAAATGTGTCTATCTTCTGTTCTCAGGTGGACCCAGAGCCGTACTACCAGGCCTGTGTGCAGGAGTCTTGCTCGTGTGAGTTTGAGGGGAGGTTTCTGGGCTTCTGTACCGCTGTCGCCGCTTATGCCGAAGCCTGCAGCCACTGGGACGTCTGTGTGGACTGGAGAACTCCTGATCTATGCCGTGAGTGTGATTTATTTATCTTTAACAATTACAGTGGAACTAAACATCAAAAACATTTTTTTGCTAACTGTGTAGTGTTTGACTAGTACTGTCTACTGTCCCTAGTCTTTTTAGTCAATAGTTATATTTGCAGCCTCTAGTGACCGCTGCCTTGAATAAAGACAGCTGTTTCCCATATTTTTAAAGTTAAATTCCTCAAAATGGCACTGATAACACACAGCAGATAACCAAGAATCACACCCATATTTCATATTTGCATGTTTTGGCCCACATTGTTGGAGTTAAATTTGCTCAGGCACGCATTGGAGTCATGATTGATTTAATACAAGGAAATATTATATTCAATTTTTTTTTGGCATTTGGTTTGGCATTTGGAAAGTGTACTTCTGTTAACTATAGAAACCAAGTTTACACTATTAACACTGACCAAGTATTTTTATTTCTCTTCAGCGGTGTACTGTGACTACTACAATGAGCACGACCAGTGTGTGTGGCACTATCAAGCTTGTGGTCAACTGCTCACCTGTGGCCAAGACGAAGACTTTACTTATAAACTAGAAGGTACAAAGGCTTGAAATGCCAAACCATATTTAATAATTCATAGTTTTTAATGTGTCAAACAGTAACGTTTTAAAGAAGGAATATTGTTATAATATTACACTGACATCTGTAAAATTATGTCAAAGTTGATATCCCAGATATATGATGAACATACTGGAAAATGCACAGATTTGCGAAACTGTACTTGTTATTTCAATGGGACTGTCCTAGATCCGGGGACCAGGGTCTTAATAGATCTGAGAGAATGGTAAGTGATTACAAATGTATCAGAAATTTGAAGAAAGTAAAAGTAGAAGCTAACTGCTAAACTTCTTATTTTGTGCTTTGTAGCAACTGTCAGAACGGAAAAATTAAGTGTAGTAAGTATATTTTTTATGAAGTATGTCATTTAAAGGAACAGTAGTGCTTTTTAAGAGCTACATACAATCACAGCTTCACCTGGGTTGCCAGCATGGAGGGTTGCCAGATCCTAAATGAACAAATAATTTAATCAATAATAAGTTATTCTCAGTATATTGACACACCTGGCCTCATTTGAAAGCCCAAATGTGAGGCTTATTCTGCTCTTTCAGAACCTTAACTCCAAATTCTAACATAAACAATATTGCTCTAAAGCAGAGGTGGGGACTTACAAGTCGTGACTTGGACTCGAGTCAGACTTGAGTCACTATTTTCAGGACTTGAGACTTGACTTGATGAAATGGACTAAGCCTTGGGACTTGATTTGGACTTGAAGGTCAGTGACTTGGGACTTGACTCGGACTTGAGGCCTGTGACTTCAGAAGACTTGAAAAGCACTTTTAAATCAGATTTTTTTCTATTCTGACCGTAATGATTCACACTAAGATCTTGTCAATACATTTAAAAAGGAAAAATTAACTAAATTATTTTTTATAACTCTTATATACTTTGTAAATACTCATATATAAATACACTATGGCTTTTTAAGTGCAATTTATCTTAAAATTCATATAAATTGCAAAAGTCTAAGTACTTTGGTTTAAAGACTTGAAATGACTTGAAGCTCAAAGCAGATGACTTGAACTTGACTTGGACTTATTGGCCAGACTTGACTTGGACTTGCCAAGTATTTGACTTAGGACTTGACTCGGACTTGAGTTCAAAGACTTGAGACTTACTTGAGACTTGCAAAACAAAGACTTGGTTCCACCTCTGCTGTACAGTATTTCTGATGAAGAATAAATCAGCACTAGTCACCAGTAAGAGCTATTATTGCTTTGCCTGGAATGTTCCACAGTATGGCTCTGTTCATGTCTGTGTCCATGGAGAGAAGTTACAGGTCAGGTCTGTGGAGAGGCAAGGACGCATGCTTGTCAAGATAAAATTAAAACAGACATCCAAGATTATGTGTTCGGTTCCATACTGTGGAACATTCCAGATAAGAACATCTCCAAGACAAGCAACTGACAGACCCTCCATCTGTTACATCAAAAGTTACATAATGCAGCTTTAAAAAATGTTTCTCTGATCTACAGTCCAAATAATTGACATGTCAAGATTATATGAAGCGTTAATTAAAAAATACACTCATAATAATAATAACAGAAATTTAACTTAATGTAACTTAACTACATTTTTCAAACCAACTCTTATTGTCTTTTTTTCCCAACAGCACCTTCCTCCACCACGGCTCTACCTACTACAACTACTACTGCTACTACTACTATTACTGCACCTACAACTATTTCTACTACTACTTCAACTTCTACTGCACCAACCACAACTTCAACTACTACTACAACTGTACCCCCCACTGCTTCACCAACTACTACTGCACCGACCACTACTTCAACTACTACTACAATTAAACCCCCCCACTACTTCAACTACTACTACAACTGTACCCCCCACTGCTTCACCAACTACTACTGCACCGACCACAACTTCAACTACTACTACAACTGTACCCCCACTGCTTCACCAACTACTACTGCACCGACCACTACTTCAACTACTACTACAATTAAACCCCCCACTACTTCAACTACTACTACTACTACTACTACTACTGCCACACCTGCTACAACTGTACCCCCCTCTACTTTGATTACTACTACAACTGTATCCCCCACTACTTCAACTACTACTGCAACAACCACTGCTTCATCTACTATAACTGTATCCCCCAAGATTTTTCCTTCAACTACTACTACTACAACTACCCCACCCACTACTTCATCATCTACTACTGCACCAACTACTACTTCAACTACTACTACAACTACCTCACCCACTACTTCACCAACTACTATTGCACAAACCACTACTTCAATTACTACAACTAACACGCCCACTACTTTAACAACTACCACTGCACCAACCACTACTTCAAGTACGACTACAAATAAACCCCCCACTAATTTGACTACTACTACAACTGTACCCCCCACTATTTCAGCCACTACTACTGCACCACCCACTGCTTCATCTACTATAATTGGAACCCCCTGGATTTTTACTTCAACTACTACTACTACTACTACTACTACTACAGCAGTTCCCCCCACTGCTTCAACTACTGCTACAACTGTACCCCCCACTACTTCAACTACTATTACAGCTGTACCCCCCACTAATTTGACTACTACTACAACTGTACCCACCACTACTTCAACTACTACTACAACTCCTACAACAACAATCATAACTACCACAGCAGTACCAACCACTACTATTATTCCAACTACTATGGGTACTTCAACTTTGCCTACTACTACAACTACTGTGCAAACTACTGCAAGTACTACAACTACTACAAACTGGACCACAACTAGTTCTCCAACGACAGAAAGTAAGATAATTGTTTTTGTTTTGTTTTAATTTCAACATCTGCATAACATTTTTAGAATTAACTAAATTTGTTGTTTGAAATGCTACTAACAGTCAGGAGCACAGAAATTCAGCTATTTTAGAATATTATTACACTCATAATGTTACCAAAAATTCTAGTTCTTGCATGACCATTAGTATATATTTTTACAAATTATTTAATATAAAAATAATAACATTCTTGGTTTTCCACATTGACCCAAAACGTGTAGTGGGCTCATTGGTACTCCTTGCCAAAATCCTAGCTAAAGATGTGACCCAAATACAGAAAAAGTTTATTTTTGAATGAACATTAACCAAAATTTTACAAAATTTTTTTTATATGTATTTTAAATACTCAGTGTAGACAGTTTATAATTATAGAATGTATATCTAATGTATTACACTGCAGTCAAAATACATTAACATAGAAATTACTGAGATATTCTGATATAGTTTAGGAAAATATAATAGTTTATGAAATATTGTTGGTCTATCCACAAAAAAATATGTGACTATATACTATAATTCGTCTCTGTAGGACCTTGTGAGTGTGTTAACTTGAAGACCAAGCAGAAGTGGGCATGTGGAGAGACCTGGATAGAGGACTGTGTAATTATGTGACCTGCACTAACAGTGTCCTGCAGCTTATTCCAGTGACGTGTCCAGAATATTCCCCTCCCAACTGCCCCAGAGGTCTGATCGTGAATGTGTCCGATGGATGTTGTGAACGGCCAATGTGTGACTGTAAGTTTACCCAAATTTTACACAGTGTTTCCAACAGGTTAATGCTAAGACTATGGACGCACAAGCGATATTCAGTATTTCAATAATTTTATTGTATACAATATTTTGTTGTTTAAATGTCGCTTACTGCCTCTACTGATAAAAACAAAACAAAAAAACACTGATTACACATTGAATATACTTACTACTATGTGTTTATGATAACACTACAAGTATAAAGTATCATTTTGTTTTACCAGTTTTTTGCTCAGCTTGTTTTTAGATTATGGGGAAGAACAATAGACTATGGGAGGCCACCATTGTCTCCACTGCCATCACTCTCTTATCTAGTTTCTTTGTACTATGTAACTAAGCAGAAAATATCTGAAAATCTTAGTATCTCAGTATTTTGACAAACAATTATAATATTTTGTATTTTGTAATGCTTTACTTTATAAAGACCCAAGCAGCATTACTTCATAGCGGCAGAGTGGTTAGCTCTCCTGCTTCCTCCCTCTGTCTCAGGGCAGCAAACCAACTCTACCTGAGAGTATGAATACATGAACTTCTCCCAATCCAGCTTTTTCAGTTCCAATACCGATTCTGATACTATGGCTTAAAGTATCTGCTATTACCTGATAAACAAATCCTTTAAACAAAAACTAAAATAAGACAAAACTGATTCAAATGCATTATGTAACTTTTATGTGTCCCCCTAGTAACTACAGAACAACTGTCTGTAAATAAAAAAATATTATGAGTCCTTTTGTCCCGACTATGACCACTAAATAGTCCATCCATTTTCTTCCGCTTATCCGGGGCTGGGTCACTGGGGCACCCCACACTCTATCTCTAAGGGAGCGCCAAGCCACCTTGCAGAGGAAACTCATTTTGGCCCCTTGTATCCGCAATCTTGTCCTTTCGGTCATTCCCCAGAGCTCATGACCATAGGTGAGGGGAGGATTGTGGATTGACAGTAAATCGAGAGCTTCGCCTTTCAGCCCAGCTCCCTCTTCACCAAAACGGTTTGATACAGTGACCACATCACTGCAGATGCTGCACCAATCCGCCAGTCAATCCATCCTCCCCTCATTCATGTACATACTTGAACTCCTCCAAATGAGGCAGGGGCTCTCCACCCACCCTCTCTCAAAATACTGATAGTCTTATTACATCAATTTATATGACCAACTAGGCTACTGACTGACTGAACCCATGTTTGGAATTTTTCAGTTTTGGTATCAGATCAGTGCATCCCTTTCAGAGATGTATATTACATTCAGCTACAGCTATGAATAGAGACTGGAAAGAGTATTTTTTTGGCCTTTTAAAATCAGAAATTGTACATTCATACAATCTACGATCTAATCATTTAAAATCGTTAATGATCAGCTTGATGCTTTTCAAATGAAAGATCTACAGCCAATCCTCTGTCAGTAAAAGCTTTTAAAAAAGCCTAGTGTAGTTTATTTTTTAGTTTAGTTTTAATTTTCTTTATTTAGTTGAGAGAAATAAATTTGATTGTTTTCAGTATTAAACAGGACTGATTTAAAGTCTGTCTTGTTTATGTTCATGGCCTCTCTTTCTTATAGGCCGCTGTGAGCTGTACGGAGACCCCCACTACATCTCATTTGGAGGCGTAACATTTGATTTCCTTGATGACTGCACATATGTCCTGGTGGAGGAACAGTTCCCTCAGTACAACCTCACCATCGCTGTGGACAACTACTTCTGTATTGAAGGCCTGGAACGGCTCCTGTGTGAAGGGTGTGATAGTCAAATATAAAGAAAAGACGGCCACGCTCTCCATTGACTCAGATGTAGTTCAGGTCTGACTTGGTTTTTGAGTTTGCAATTCTCAACTGGTTTGTAGACCTGTGTAACTTTAAACTTCTTTTGATATTGAACAAGCTGATACTTACAAGGCCCATATTAGGCTATTTTCTGATCTATGTTGTTTCCTCATCAAAAACACACCATGAGTTGTGTTTTGTTTTATTCACACGTGTTTAACACACAAATCCTGCATATTTAGGCTGAGCTCTTCTCTCAAACTGAAACTCTGTTCCACCTTGTGATGTCATGTGGTAATAAAGGAAGTGATCCACTGTGTTTTTCCATACATCTTCACTATAATCATTTGGATGATTTCAGCCCTAGGATTGTCAGTCTCTGCTGAACTAAAGGTAAAATACTGTAAGGTAAGGTAGCCATACTAGGTTGTCAAAACCCAATCTTGACAGATTTCAGAAGCTCAGCAGGGTCGGGCCTGGTTAGTACTTGGATTGGAGACCGCTGGGAAAATCAGCAGCCACAGGGGGGCGCCAGTCACAGAAACTGCTGTTGTGTCCTTAGGCAAGGCACTTCACCCACATTGCCTAGTATGAAAGTGGTGTATGTGTGAGTGATGGTGGTGGTCAGAGGGGCTGATGGCACAGATTGGCAGCTGTGCTTCAGTCAGTTTGCCCTAGGGCAGCTGTGGCTACAGCAGTAGCTTACCACCACCAAGTATGGAGGGAATGAATAATGAACTGTAAAGCATCTTTGTGACTTATGCCTGTGAAAAGTGCTATATAAATTGAAAAAACTTACTAAACTTACTAAAAGGTAAGTATCACTTCATGACATCACAAGGTGGATCCCAATTTTGGGTGTTTGAGATGTGGATTACTCGAACATGAATGAAACAAAACACAACTCCGGGTATGTATTTGATGAGGTAACACCATTATAACAAGGCTAAAAGCTCAGAAGTGTACATTTTAACTTTAACCTTTAAACCAGCTTTTATTGTGTATGTAGAATGATCCACATATGGCACTAGATGTTCTTACTGTGAACATGGTCACCGCTCCACTCATCAGACATGTACCTGGTCACCGGCTTGTCTCCATGGAGCTAGATATGATTATCGCCATACTGTGGAACATTCAAGGCAAAGCAATAACATCTCAAAACAATCTTAACATATATTATAAACATATTATATTACAAAAATTAGGTTAATGGACACTATTATTTATTTACTTTTGTTAGTGACGTGTCATGTGTTGCTAAACATATTGACACCCAGTAAAATAAATGCAATCTTGCAATTAAAAGTCCTCACAACCTCCAGATTAGTTAATTTAAAACATATATATAATCTCTTTCCACTGTGTCCTCCAGGCATCTTTGAACAGCGAGTTCATAGAAGTTCCTTTTGAAGAGCCTGGGTTCAGGTTTGAATCGACGGGATACGTGACGACGCTGGTCCTGCCTGAGATCCGCTCATACGTCAGCCTCACGCCCTCTTTCTCTCTGGTCATCAGTCTGGCCATGGAGAACTTTGGCTACAACACACAGGGACAGTGTGGTGGGTACGGAGGAGGAGGCTCTATGGATGAAGAGAGAGAGGGAGAGACGGACGGAGAGACAGAAAAAGAGAGTGACACAGAGACAGAGAGATGGATTGATAAAGAGATGAAGAGACACATACCACATACAATATTTTCAGCCAAATTCAGCAGGCTAGAACCGGGCCTGGCTTAATGTAATCCTACTCTAGAAACACATATCCCACAATGCATCATTCATTTCTTTATATCTCTAATGCATGATAATGATGATTTTATGATGACTTAATCTGAACTCTCTACACAGGTGTGTGCGGAGGTGAGTCCTGTATTCGGCCTGGGGGATACATTGAAGAAGACAGTTGCTGTGACAAAACAGCTTATGACTGGATTTATGAAGACCCCCAAAAGCCAAAGTGTGTATCTGCTCCGAGAGACATTCCCCTGTGGTGCTCCCACTCCAACACCCCCCTGTTCCCATTCACATCCACTCTGTGAACTGCTCAACGAACAGTGAGTTTAAATACACAAACAAGACAGACTTGATAAAAGTGCTGTGCTTATCACAGGTTAGTGAGGTACAGTACTTTTTCACTAAAATAGTTAACATAATTATATTTTAAATAAGATTTTACAAAAAAAAAAAAAAAATCCCTGCTTTTATCAAAGTTTATTTAATTTTGTTAAAGAAGAAGACAACATTACTTCCTAGTTGATATGACATATAGGCAAGGCAAGGCAAGTTTATTTGTATAGCACAAAGTAATTCAAAGTGCTTTACAGAATAAGAAATACATTAAAATCACAATAAAAACAAATCAAAACATAAATCATCACAAAATTTAACATTAAATTAAAAGAGAGAGAGATATTAATTAGATAAATTAGAGAGAAGAGTGCGAAGAGTCCTTTCAGTCATATGCACAGTGAACAGAACCCTTTTGAGCCTGGATTTAAACAGCGTCAAAGAAGAGGCCTCTCATGTTCAGGAAGACTTTTCCAGGTTTTAGCTGAGTGAACTTGAAACGCTGACTCCCCTTGTTTAGTCCTGACTCTAGGCACCAGCAGGAGGCTGGTCCCTGAGGTCCTCAGAAGTGCGAGATGGTTCATATGACACTAACATGTCAGAGATGTACTTTGGTGCTCGGCCATGGAGAGACTTGTACACAAACAGAGCCGCTTTAAAGTCTATTCTCTGAGCCACAGGAGCCAGTGCAGAGACCTGAGTACAAGACTTATGTGCTCGTACTTCCTAGTTTGAGTAAGAGCTTATATCATAACTGTTACCAAAGGTGTGTGTTAACAAGGGGCAAAAGACTACTAAAAAGTAGACTAATAAAAATAGGCGATAACATCTTCACCAAGTCATACTTACAAACACAAACTTGTCATATGCACTTTAACGGGGACATATTCTGTAAAATGGAATTTTTTGAGTTTTAAACCAAATTAAAATAGTGTTCTCTCCTCAAAACAGAATCTTTATGTGAGATGACAACATCTCTGTACTGAGATATGTGTTGTGTTTTAGGCTCTTTGCACAGTGCCGTGAACACGTGGATCTAGAGCAGTTCTTTAAGAACTGTCAGTTTGACGCCTGTGGCTCTGCTGCTCCCTGTTCCTCTTTGGAGAAAGCTGCAGATGCCTGTAAAAAAGTGGGTTTCTGTGTCGACTGGAGACAGCACACCAAAGGAAGCTGTGGTAAAGAGAATTTCTACTTTTGCTTGACTTGTACCTACTAAATATTTGGTTTAAGTTTAAACTGTGCTTATCTTTTTCAGGCTCAAACTGCTCAGATGGACTAGTTTATAAAGAATGTAGTCCTAAACTGGATGATTTCTGCTTTGAAGGGTTAGTCATTGTTTATGCTACACAGACTTTAATGTAGAAATTTGAAGTGGGTAATATTCATTCCAGTTACATTTACATTAATTAACTTTTTTAAAGAAATGTGTACTTTAGTTTGACTCCTCCTTGACTAATTCTAATTCTACATTGTAACAGTGCTCTTGTTTTTTTTTCTTTCAGAAATAGACAGGAAGGAGAGGCTGTGACAGATACTATTGCAGGTTGTTTTTGTCCAGACAACAAAACCAGAGCAAACAGAGACTCACATATCTGTGTAGACCACTGCAAATGTGAGTACACTCTGCAAACTAGTTCCTTTTATCTATACAAAACTGTTATTACTTTTTACATATTATAGGGGATTGTGCAAATGATTCATAGTTTATCACTTTAAATATTTGCTTTGTATTAAATCACTTATTAAAAGTGAATTTACCTCTTGTTGAATACATGTCAAAACAAGCAAAAAATAATGTTTCCTAAATATTTCTTTTCAGTTTGCCATGGACCATTCGGGGAACCTAAACCAGTAAGATTTGATTTTCAACAGTGGCTAATGTTACAATGTATATTAAGTCATTATTTCTGTCTCAAATACATAAAAATCATCACTATTTTTTTCTCATTTTGCAGCTTGGTGTAGTGTGGCAATCCAACTGTCACAGCTGCTCATGTGTACCTGACCATAGTGTCCGCAGCTCCGGAGGGGACATGGTGAGAGAGAAAGATTTTCTAAATAGTTAATTTGCGAATAAAGAGGAGGTAAAGAAAAATAAAATAAAATAAAACAAATATTATTAATATTATTAATGGTTGATTATGTAACTTTTCTAGTGGAGGCCTGCTTGTCTCCACTGAAATATTTCTGCTTTGTCTGATATTTGTTTGACATTAAACTTTTCTATCCACATGGAGACAAGCAGGTGACCGAGCCAAGGAGGAAATTAAAGCATATTTTCAATGTATTTTTGAGCAATAAAAAACCTCTGTAATAGAAGAAAGCTTGATACCCAATTTAAATGCCTTGCTGTGGAACATTTCATGCAAAAAAGGTTGACCAATGCAGCTCAATTAAAAATATGGTATTTATTGCTGTACTTCAAGCCTAAATAAACAAATAAATTAAACTTATAATGGTTTAATATCAACTCAGACACTGGTCCTAATATTTAAAAATAAAGATTAAATAATTTAAATGACATTGAACATGGCTATTTTGCAGTCATTCATTTACATAAGTTTTAATGGCTAAAGATCTGACCTGTAACTTGTGTATTGAAACTGATAATCACTCCTCTCCATTTTAGGTGTCCAGTGATCCTCAGCCTGTGAAGGTGAAATGCACTAAAACTATCCCTCCGCCGCCTCCTACATGTGGACCAACGCAAATCTTAGTCAAGAAATGCTGTGGAGTTCAAGAGTGTGGTAAGATATGGCAGAAATCAAATGCAAATACAATGAAACTGTGAAGCACACTGACAGTACAATACAATAAGAATAATGTTATAAATGCAAGGAACAGTAACTTTAAAGGGCCTATATTACATGATTTTCTGATCTGTTATAATGTTGTTTCCTCACCAAAAACATACCTGGAGTTTTGTTCATTCACACCATATTTAGACTGAGTTAGACAGAGTTCTTCTCTCAAATAGAAAACACTCTGTTCCATCTTGTGATGTCATGTGGTAATACAGGAAATGCTCACCTGTGATTTTAAACACCATACACCTTTACTTGAATCATGATGCCACTTGATGACATCACAAAATGAAATTGAGCATTTTGAACTTTGAACAGATTAATAATAAAGACTTACTCAAACATGTGTGAGTGAAGCAAAGCACAACTCCAGGCATGTTTCTGAGGAGGTAACAATGTTCTAACACGGATTCAAGCTCACAAGAGTCAATTTTGCGTAATATAGAACCTTTAAAAATGGAAAAACTGCATTTGTTTTTATTTCTGAATCAGAAATAAAAATCTTTAGTATTGGCCACTTGAGTTTGCTACTAACTAACAAATGTCATTTAAACAGAAAGTTACCCTTTCTGGAAAATGTAAAAATGGGCAAGATGCAAACCCGAGGCAGTCTGACTGAATATATTAAAAGCAAGATGGTCTTCGTCAGGACTACTTTGCCCTGACGAAAACCATCTTGCTGGTCGAAACGCGTTGGTGTCCCTTCATGCAATAAAGGACTTTATTGCACTCAGTCAGAGTGCCTCGGGTTTGTACCTTGCCCATTTTTACTTTTTCCAGTAAGGGTAACTTTCTGTTTAAAGACTACTCTTTCAACCCTCGTAGAGCACCTGTACTGCTATTTTTTACTCTTTTAAGGCCCAGTGAAGTGCTCCACTTCTTTTTCTTCATAACAAATGTCATTGAAATATCTTAATATTCTTTTAGTTGAGAAGAAGTGCTTCTACAAAGGAAGAAATTACACAGTAAGTATGCAGTTATTAAATACAAGCTTTGATATGCAACATAGCAAAGTGATAATTTTAAAGTGTGTTTATTTTTTCTGAATTTTGCATTTGTAGGTTGGAGAAACATGGAGAGATAGTGAAGAGCCGTGTATGTCCTTCATATGCAGCCCTGAAGGCATCCAAAATGAAACTAAAGTCTGTTCACCACAACACTGCCCCGAGGTACTGAGTCTGTCTATTTTATATAATAGACCAGTGAATGATGGATCTGGTATAATTTTAAAGGTCCTACATTACTCTAAATTGACTCTTCTGAGCTTTAAGCCATGTTATAAAGAACTCATCAAAACATACCTGGAACCATACATTGTGTGTTCTGTGTGTGTTTTTCATTCTCACATGTTTGAGTAGCCCAATCAGTCTGTCTATATTTTCAAAGCTCAAAATGCCCTGTTCCACCTTTGAGGTCTTGCAGTGATAGTTTAAACTTTTGTTTAGTATAGGTTGAAAATTTCAGGCCTGAAATTATCCAAATAATTCCTGTGAAGCTGTATGGATACGGATACAGGGTTTGTGAGTTAAACATGTGAATGAAACAATGTTTTCTTTTCAGGAGGACAAGATTTGGGATGATCATCACTGCTGTTTCACATGCAGAAGTGGGTAACCCTCAATTACATTTACTTCAGTTTTTCAGACTGTAAAATTACTATTGCTGGAGTAAACTTTTTGGCTGCTCTTTCTCATTTTTGTGGCCAATCCTTTGAAAATACCTGATTGAGGGCCTTATTTAATATTTTTGTTGTTTTTTGTTTTTTTATTTATTTATAATTGAGTAACTTTCTTGTCAGTGGTAGAAGAAGTACTAAGTAAAAGTACAGATACTGGAAAAAAAATACTAGTATCACATGAAAAAATCTACTTAAGTAAAAGTATTTTTCGCAGAGTTTAAGATAATAAAGTAATAAAGCTTCAAATTTTGTGATTTTGATACAGATTCATGCTGAATTTAGTTCAACAGAAACAATGTTGAGTATCTTTTAAGCCACCAATTCTAAGACTTGAATACAGCTTTTGTTGTTCACGTGTGAGTTACCAGTATCTTAGCTAATATTTAGCTCGTATTGTGTTTTGTCAACTTGTTGCATTGTACTTCCCGAGGTGCACTTGCAGAGAGTGCCCACCTGGGGGCAGTATAGACAGTGACAAAATGTTCGAATGATATTTTGCAGGTGTTTGTAGCTGTGCTCCTGTGATGACCTCTCTGATGGTTTATGCAGAGGAGTGTTTCTCTGAGCTCCAGGTCCCTGTGTGTGACGGCCTCTGCTCCAGCGGGCACAGGTGAGAGAGGAACATATAAAAATATTATTCAAAACAATGAATACTGCACTCTGTTTTATATGAGCATGGGGGCATAGTGCTTTGGGTTTTGTAAGGGGTCCCCAGAACTTTGCCTAATCACAGGATCAGGTCATCAGAATCATTATTTGTGCAAATTAAATGGGAAACAATTCTAAACAAATGATTTGAAAATGGGTATGGGAATATAAATGGCACAGGCAATTTACTTATCATGTGATCAGTCTCCAGTTCATAACATTGGGTTAAACCATTTTTAAAGATGCAATACGTGACTTTTCAGGTGGAGGGTCCGTCACCTGCTTGTCTCCATGTAGATTTTATTGCTTTGCCTTGACTATTCCTCAGTGGAATTTGATTAGTCTCTTTTGTATATATTCAGTCACAGGTGTTTGTATTGTTAGACAAATATCTGCTAAACACGTATTCTTACTGTGAGCGAGGTTGCCTCTCCACAGATCTGACCTGTAACTTGTAACTCAAACTCAAATTCACAGAGGGTCAAATTAAAAACTGGGACTAAGTCGTGGGCCAAACTAAATTTCAACACCATCTGCATGTTTTCTCTTCTTTGGAGATATGTAATGTTAAAACTTTTCTTATTAAAATAAATGTTTAATAATAGTTTTGCTTAAACATTGAATCCAGAATGAGCATAATATAAAATAATAACATTTTAAATAAATCAAGTCTCTATAGCTTATCTGTAGCTTTTGAACTCCTGTTAAATGTATATATATATATATATATTTTTTTTTTTTTGTCACAAGCCAACAACCAATCAAAATGTGCCAACGCATTTGCAAAGCGTTCTGGGATTCTGCTCTATATCATGGAACATTCCAGGCAAAGGGAATAACATCTCCATGGTGACAAGCATTTGGTGGACCCTCCATTAGATTTAGACGAACTTTATTAGATTAGATTAGATTTAGATTTATTGTCATTGTACAAAATACAACAACTTTGACAGAGCAAATCTATAGCAATAAAAATTGATAAATATAAATACATTCTCACATTCATACCAATTATTGATCCACAAGGGCAATTATTTAGACACAGTAGCTCACACATCAACAATAAATATAATAACAAAGCGTAAAAAAAATGGATGGTAATAATAATGAATTCTAAATAAGCAGCAGACATAGCAAGAGACTGGAGTCAAATAAGGCATACTTATATAAATGTATGTGTGCAAGTAGTCACTGCCAGCACTCAAATAAATAAATCCACAGTTATATGTAAGACGACCTCTATGACCTGAGTGTGTACAGTGCAGGAGTGAGTGATGTCTCTCTGCTGCAGGATGGTGCTGTATGGAGATCATCTGAATGTGGAGCAGAGCAGACGTTGTTGTAAAGAGACGCGCTCAGAGCCTCGAGCTGTGACCCTCCGCTGCTCGGACCAGACCGACCGCAACTACACCTACTCCCACGTCACCCGGTGTGACTGCTCCGACTGCGCGGAGAGCCTCGTCACTACCGCTCTGCCCTAACCTCAAATACAGTGCGCATCATGTACACTTTTAATTTAATAAAAGTATGTTTCATCTTTTAAGAAATAGGAATAGTGAGGAATATGGGATTATGTAAACCAGACCGTAAAAATGTAGATTTAGACTTAGACTTACGTAGATTTAGCAAACTTTATTGATCCACAAGGGAAATTGCACAGTAGCTCACACATCGCTAATTATTTTACATTTTACAAAGAGTACTAAAAACTATAAAAATGAAAAAACATATAAATGAATAGAAATTTAAAAAATCGCAAGAGACTGGTGTCAAATAAGGTATAATTATATAAATGTATATGTACAAGTAAAGTAAAAATAAAAACAGAAATACAGTTACATATTTTGTTTACAAGTATTCGGCTCTTCTGAACAAACATTTAAAACTGTTTACTAGCTTTATTGTGAAATATATATATTTTTGTTGTTGTTTTTTTTGTTGTTTTTTCAAATTTTTCAGATCAGATTTTGAAATTATCTAAAGCCAATTAATCTTATGAGGAGATCTCTGTTAAAACTGTTAAATTCTTATCTGTGAAAAGCTTTTAAGGATAAATATGTTTAAGATGCTTTAATCTCATCATTAACAGTAATTAAATTCTTATCAGTGAAAATACTTCGGTGTTTTGTGTCTATTTGCAGAACTCATGTTAGTATTGCAATATTGTAGTATTGTAGTATAGTATTGCATATTATTCTAGTAATGCAGTATTGTACTATAGTTTGCAGTAATGTAATATTGCAGTATTGTCACAATTAGCATTTGATATTATTGTGGTATTGTAGTATTGCTAATTATTGTGGTACTGTAGTATTGTCATAATTAATATTGCATATTATTCAAGTAATGCAGTATTGTAGTGTAGTATTACTAATTATTGTAGTATTCCAGTATTGTCATATTTAGTATTGCAGTACTGTCATAATTAGCATTGCAGTATTGTCATATTTAGTTATGCAGTACTGTCAAATTTAGTATTGCAATACTGTCATATTTAGTATTGCAATACTGTCATATTTATTTTTGAAGTATTGCCATAATTAGTATTGCAGTATTGTAGTATTGTAGTATTCTAGTATAGTATTGCTAATTATTGTAGTATTGCAGTATTATCATAATTCGTATTGCACTATTGTCATAATTAGTATTGCAGTACTGCCATTAGTATTGCAGTACTGTCATTAGTATTGCAGTACTGTCATTAGTTTTGCAGTACTGTCATTAGTTTTGCAGTACTGTCATTAGTTTTGCAGTACTGTCATTAGTTTTGCAGTACTGTCATTAGTTTTGCAGTACTGTCATTAGTTTTGCAGTACTGTCATTAGTATTGCAGTACTGTCATTAGTATTGCAGTACTGTCATTAGTTTTGCAGTACTGTCATTAGTTTTGCAGTACTGTCATTAGTTTGCAGTACTGTCATTAGTTTTGCAGTACTTTCATAATTATATTAGCTGTAATTATGACCCTCCATTAAGGAGAGTGTCTCATTGTATTTCTTCTTAATCTCATCAGTATTTCGAGTCGGGCTGAAGACTTTTCCCAGTCACGGGCTTTAACTGCACATTCTGGAGAAACCAGGGGAACGTCATTGTTAGCGACGATCAATGGGACAGGAAGACTTTGATCAGAACTAGGAAACACCCAGGGTTATAAAAGCAGTTTGACACGAGAGGGGCAAAACACACACCTCTTTGAAAACCCCTCAGAATCAACAGCCCCCAAAAGTCCCTGTGTCCAGAGTTTGTTTGTGGTGCGTTCAAAAGCCCTAAGACGTCTACCGGCAGAGGACGCACAGGTCCTCTCTAAACCTCTTTGAACCCGTATTTCTACCTTTGCATAATGCTGGACCCGAGTCACGTGTATTTTTGTGTAATTTGGAAAGTTTGGTGCTGACGCGATCAACAGGCTCACATGAGAGAGAAAAGGAGAGCGAGTTACTGATTACAGCCTGTAGTTTGTTTGTGATAAGATCTATGCTTGAGCCCAAAGTCCTGGTGCGTAGAAGGAACCTTCACCCATCACCTCCTCCAGGACCACTGCCGCTTCTCAGGTGAGTACAGCTTCAGCGCATTCAACATTTATGCAAAAACTTAAAGGTGCACTATGTAACTTTTTATTTTTCACCTGTTTGTTTCTATGGAGAGGTCACTGCTCTGCCTGAAATGTTCCACAGTATGGCATTAAACAGCTCTACTTTACATTTATTCAATTACAGTTGGTTTTACAGCTTTTTAAAAAAAACTAGAAAAACAGACATTCTGACAGTGAGCGGGGTTGCCTCTCCACAGATCTGACCTGTACCTTGGTCTGGTTTGGTCTCCATGAAGGTAGAAAGTTTAATGCCATACTGTGGAACATTCCAGATAAAGCAACGGTGTCAAACTCAAATTCACAGAAAGCCAAAATTAAAAACTGGGACTAATTTGCTATTTGCATGTTTTATCTTCGATGAGATATGTAATATTTGTAATGTTAAAACTTTTCTTATTAAAATAAATGTTTAATAATAGTTTTGCTTAAACATTGAATCCAGAACAACCAAAATATAAAATAATAACAAAATTTTAAATAAATAATGTCTCTATAGTCTATGTGTAGCCAGCGGGCAGCTCTAATACCTGTTTGATATGATCTCGTGGACCAAATATAATTATATTGCGGGCCAAATTTGGCCCCCGGGCCTGAGTTTGACGTGTCTGAGATAAAGCAATAGCATCTCCATAGAGAAAAGCATTTAAATTTCCATCTGAAAAGTTACACAATGCACCTTTTAAAATGCAATGTTTAAAATTAAAGCCACCACTTTTTTTTTTAACACAATAAACAGTATAGAGTATGTTGTGTTGATATTGTTGTGAAATAGTTATCCTTACTATTTATTTTTTAAATCTTGTAACAGTTTTCAGTGACATGAATTAAATGGTTTAGTGGGTGAGCATTTGCCCCTGACCTCTGAGATATCTGGGCTTGAGTTCAGACTGGTCACTAAATCTTACTGTTTTTCTATACTGTTTTGAGTGATCGAAACTGTACTAGTTGACATTATTAGTTAAATATATTGATACTGTTCCTTTAAGTTTTGAATTGTCCAAATTAAATTTCTTTCTTCCTTTTATTCTTTATTTGTTTATAATTCTTCTTAAATATATTTTGCACTATACTATCATTTTTTGCATTTTTAATATTTTTTTTCTGAGTGTGACGTGTGACAGAAACTGAAAAAGGCGTATTCTTATATCCACCCCTTAATGAAATCAGTTTTACACATTTACACTGTGCAAAGTGAGTAAAACAGATTGTGATTATATTGTATTCCCTGATGTTTGTGTGCATGGCAGGTCCTGTTTTGTTCTTCTTCTCTGGTCTTGACGCACTGTCATCATGAGTGTGGCAGCTAAAACTCCACGTGAGGGCTGCTGTTCCAAGCTCAAGGTCAGAATAATATGAACACTCAGTACCGCTCAGTCAATAGCAGTGACAAAGCACAAGTTTAATCCAGAGAAAACAAGATCACTGATGAGAAGTTATTCAAAATAGAACACATTATTAGTCATAAATTAAAGGTGCACTACGTAACATTTCTAGTGGAGGATCTGCAACCTGCTTGTCTCCATGGATATGTTATTGCTTTGTCTAGAATGTTCCATAGTATAGATGAAACCTATTAATCCACACAAGACATTAAATCACATTAAACCTATTAAATCACAAAAGACACAACGCTACTCTACACTACATTACTTTTCAGAAATGTGTAGAGTCTCCCCTATTCACAGAAGGAATTATTGTGTTTTTGAGCATCAGAAACACCCATAAATGTTTAAAATCATATCCTGGAACATTCCTTTCCATGGAGACAAACAAGTACTAGCCAGGCTGGCGCCACCTAGTGCCTCCACTCAATTTAATTTATCTCCAGCAAAAACACTAGACAGTTTGTAAAACCCTCGGAAGTGGGAGTTTGGGCACCAAACAGTCCGCGAAGAGCCATACATTCTGTGTTGGCAATGACTGCCGAGACTGAGGATTTAAAGCCTGAACAAAGAGTTAAGTACTGGTAAGTAACTGGTTAAGTAAAAAAAATCGAGCTGAACGAATCCTAATGCTCCAAGGTCAGACAGTTTCCAGGAAGTTAAACTGGCTGATGAATCAGGCTAGACAAGTACGATCATCCACCAGAAAAGTTGCACACCTTTAACTACAGCCTTTAAAGTAGACATATTGCGTAAAAAGGACATGTAAAAGCTTTTAACCATGTTGTAACAGTGTTTGCTCATTATAAACTTGCTCAAATTGAGTTGTGCATTTCCTGCGTTGTCATGCATTCGAGGCTTTAATGCTCAAAATATGGATATAAGACAAGCAAGACACACATAACATTTTTGTCCCTTGTATTCATTGTCACATCAAAACACATCTACATAATTACACAACCATATGAAATCATGTCATAAATACTAATCACTATGAAACTATTAAACCTTTGTGAAGACTCCATGTTTGAATTAAAGTTTATAATTAGTTTCCATGTATTTTTAGTGCCCCTGACTGAAAAATACAATTGTTATCTAAAATGATCTAATCTGATTTATGTGATATCTCACGGTGACCACAAATGACTCTAAACAGCAGCCATGGATTGCTCATTTTATTACGCAACGAAGTAATAAATAATACTTTTTCTAGTGGAGGGGATCCCACTTGGTTGTCTCCATGGAGATGTTATTGCTTTGATCAGTATGTTCAATAGGGATGTAACAGTAACTGAAATATTGTGATATCATATCGTCAAAAAGACCAAAAATGTGGCTGTTTGCTACAGGTGTTCCAATCAGTAGGAGCAAAGAGGTGCTCTTGGAAAAAAGGATCAAGACTCAAGACACAACAGATTCCAGGCACTCCAAAACAGTAGAAAAAGTAAACACATCGCACGAGGAAAAATATAATTAAAAGGCCTTTATTTGAATGGCCAAAGCCAACATGTTTCGACCTCAACTGGTCTTCATCAGGGCTTAATTAAGAACAAAGCATAGGTGTGGCCTTCAAATAGAACACATCAACCAATAGCAAGACTGGAGTAAATTGGAAGCAGACAAAACAGGTTCACAAAAACAGGACATGGTACAGGCAAAAAAACAAAAAGAACTGTTCTTAATTAAAGCTAACCCTCTCCTCTGCTTAGACACAGACCCAAAGTGCCTCAAGTCTGATGAAGGGTGGATAACCACCCGAAACGTTACTCTGGAGGCACTCCTTTCATTTCATTTTGATCATTTTTGTTCCTTTTTGTTTATGTTTTGTTTATTTGTACATAGTTTATTGTAAATTGCACATAGTTCCTTTAAAAATTTAAAAGACCAAAAAAAATATAAAAAACAAAACCAAAAAAATCTTTATTGATCTGACCAAGTATGTCTGGGTGGACCCTCGTCCGCTCCAGACGGTCTCGGCTGCGTTCCCGTGGGCGGGGTCCGCAGCGTTCAACTAGCGGGGGGCGTCGGGCTGACGTCCGAGTTGGAGCCCGTGCATCACCCGTTCCCGGCTGGGGACGGGGCTCTAGCTATATTTGGAAACAACAAATCTAAAAAAAAGACCAGAAACAAACAAATGACAATGGTAACAGAACCAATAGAAAATCTAAGAGAGAACGACGGAGGGCGTTGGGCTTGAGTCCGAGTAGAGGGCCCGTGCACTTCCCGTTCCCAGTTGGGGACGGTGCCTTTAACCTAACCTAACCCTAACCCTAACCCCAACCCCAACCCCAACCCTAACCCCAACCCTAACGCGTTGGTCCCAATGGCACTTGATAAATAAATAAAGATAAACAAATAAACAAATGAAGAGAACAAAGAAGTTCAGAAAGAAAAACAAGAGCAACAAAGAAAGAAATAAGAGAACAAAAAAGTCCAGAAAGGAAGAAATGAAAACAAAAGCAACAGAGATATTAAGAGAACAAAAAAGTTCAGTACGAAATAAATGAAAACAAAAGCAACAAAGCTGATTAAGAGAACAAAAAAGTTTTGAAAGAAGTAAATGCAAACAGATGCAGATGTAGAGATGAAACGATGACGGCAGAAATGAGATGAAATAAACAAAAAACAAACAAAGAGACAACAATAATAAAACAATTTTTTGAACCCTGGTGGCAATACAGCCCCAGATAATTTGAAGACAAGGGTAACAGAACCAAAAAGAAAACAAAAACTAATAGAGAACGGCGGAGGGCGTTGGGCCTGAGTCCGAGTGAGGGCCCGTGCATTCCCGTTCCCACTTGGGGACGGTGCTATTATACTACTAACCCTAACCCTAACCCGACTTCAAACCCCCTACTTACCTTAATATTAAGTTATTAAATATGTAAATACTCACCTTTTCAACAAAATAACAAATGAAAATTGATTGGACCAACCTCAATTGGCTTACAATTTATTTTGACCCGCCTTTTTTGACTCTCCTTTTATGACTGGCACCATGACTGAGGTGGTTGTTTTTTCTCACAGTTGTTACACTGGAGCCATCTGATTGGTCCCTTGTCCTGGGACTCCTCCTCTTGCTCCTTTATAAGCAGACAGCAGTCCTCTGCTGCTCATTCTCTCCTGCTCAACAGAAGAAGACACATCTCTCCTACTGAACACACTCACCTGTAGTGCAGACTACTTTTTCTTGTGCCCAAACCTGAAGAAGACTGGATTACCAGTCGAAACGTCGTTTCTGGGCACTTTTCGCTTGATAGTCTCTCACCTTTTTCTCACCTTTGCTCTTTCTTTTGTTTATTAATTTCTTCATTTCGTTGACCTTCTTTTATTTCTTTTATTCCTTTAAAATAAAAAATTAAAAAACAAAAAAAATATATATATTTCACCTACCTTGCTCCATCATGGCGGGATGGACTCTGGTCCGTCGCGGGCGGCGTTCCCGTGCTCCCCGTGGTCGGACCCCGACAACAAGGCCTCTGCCGTGGGGCGGGGGAGGACAGCGCTCCTGCAGCCGTGGGAGAGCCAGAGCCATGTCTGTCTCCTACGGGGGGCAGGCATTTACTACTAATTCTAACCCTAACCCTAACCCCTAACCTTAACCCTAACCCTAACCCTAACAACTTAAATGAAAGGCTGCATTTATTTTTCAAACTGACTTCTAGTTTACAACAACTTTACAAGATCCACTGTTGGACAAGTGACTTTAAAACTGTAATGTTTTATTTATGACTTGTTACTGTCATGTCAAAGTAATTTGTTACATTACAATATTACTGTATTTAAAATGTAAAACATTACACGACTATTACAGCACTTTTGAGTTACTCTCACCAAAATAACTGTTAAGATGCTAATTTTTGCGCCGTATATGGACTAAACCAGGACTGAATCAGAACTAAACCAGAACTAAACCGGGTCTAAACCAGGACTGACCCAGGACTGAACCAGGTCTAAACCAGGACTAAACCAGAACTGAACCAAGACTAAACCAGGACTGAACCAGAACTAAACCAGAACTGAACCGGGTCTAAACTAGGACTGACCCAGGACTAAACCAAGACTAAACCAGGACTGAACCAGAACTGAACTAGGTCTAAATCAGAACTGAACCAGGTCTAAACCAGGACTAATCCTGGACTAGAACTTGGAATCTAGGACCGCCCCGAGCGCGATCGGGCGTCATCTGCGTTTAGCTCCGTGGTGCGCGGACTTCTGCGTCGGTCTTTTCTCTCACGATCACCTGACGGTCTACGCGGGCGAACCTCCGCCGTTTCACCGCTGCTGATATCGCGGTGATTTTAGCAAATTTGTATGAAGAAAAACGAAAAACCCACCACTTCAATCCAGGTTAAAAAAGCATTGTGACGCGCGTTACTGACATTTGTACCGAGTAAAATATTATTACTTTTTTCCCTATAATGCCGAACATTACTGCGTTAGAGCAAAAAGCAACACATTACAGTAATGCATTACTTTTATAACGCGTTACTCCCAACACTGACATATTAACCATAACCACTATAGAGCCGCGCATGGAGCAGCATGTCCTGTGCGTGTAGATTTCAGAAAATAGGATCCATCCTATTTTTTGACGCTCTATGTGAGCGTAGGCGCGTGTCCCCGTCAAAATACAGCATGAATCTATTGTTGTATTTGTGCATTTACCATCAGCACATCGTGCTCCCTGGGCAGCTGCCGGTGGAGTCGCCTTCGCGTTGACACGCGGCTGTGGTTTTGCGAGGTTAAGTGCGAGCAGATCGTCACTCATCAGGTGAAAACAAATTCCGACGTTTAATTGAACCCCAACAGTGACGTACGTCGTTCATCACACATAATTTGAACAAATTCACGTTCAAGTTCTTGATTTACAAAAGTGTTGCGATCAGTTCAAAGTTCACTGAAAAATGAACATGTTCAATGAACGCGTTCTTTTGAACTCGTTCATGCACAACACTGACTATATATAACCCTTTCTTATATTTGTTTTTCTTTCTTATATTTATTTCTCAAGTGCCATCAGAACAACGTTTCGGACAATTGTAGGTCCTTCTTCAGGTTCGAGGCACTGAATTAAAAAATTAAAGTGTTAGTAATACCTCAGTGCCATCAAATCTGTTAACCAAACATAAAGCCATAGAAAAGCTAAATCCTGCAAGCTTCCCTGACTACTGCATTTTTCCTAAATATGAGATTGTAGAGTCAAATGCCAAATCCAGAAAACCAAGACAAAACATACCACCAAAACCAAAACACATAGAACCTGAATGGACACTAAAGCCTCCAAGATGTGAAGTTGATGTCAGACCAAAACACGGAGCAGTGATTTCTTCTGGACCGATCCGACTGGAGGCAATGACTCTGGCTAAAGGTGTGACTCTCTCTGTCTGCAGAGTTCAGCCAGATAACCGACAGCCTCCAATAAATATACTCCAATCAAGTGAAGCGTCACAGTGATTCTTACCGATCACCTGCTGTGGGTTCCAACTTAGCGATCCAGTAAATAAATTCAACTAGGAAGCACATCCTTCCTCACAAACTGATAAAAACTACTCTATATGTGCTTCTATCCTCGTCTTTTTATTTCATACTAGTGTTTGTCAGTAGCGATTCATTTTACATTACACTTGGTACATTTTACCTTCCTGTGAATGTACCCACTGAACATTCCAATGATATTCAGCTCTGTGGAATTTCATCACCAACCGAACCACCAGAGATATCACGCCGGTAAATTGGACTCAAATGCAACATAAATATACAGGCAACAAACTCTTAGTTAATAACTGAAAGTGTCCTCTAACAGGTAATGTATATTGGTAACTCAGACTGAAAATATAACAGAGGAATATATGATATAAAATGTGAACGGAAATATCCTCCAAGACTGGGAAATACACTAGTAAGAAATGAACTGGGAGTAAACTCAGGAACAGGGACAACAAACAGGGAAACACAGGATAGCAGAAGTCACAAACAGATCAGATTCAGGGGAAACAGGGTTTTCAGATGTCAGGTTTTCAGGAGCTTGAGAGTACGTCTTTACAGGTGTACAATCTGGCAAGGACTGAGGGAGAAGAGGGAGTATATATAGACTGGGCCTGGGCTGATTACGGAATGAGAGGCAGCTGTAGGGAAAGGAGGGAGGTGACAAAAGGAGAACCGGAATGGACTGACAAACGGAGCTGGACTGAGGAAAACAAACAAAAAGGCAGAACTGTGACAAGAGAGGTACTTTTTGGGCACCGTGGGTTGAATCTCTCTTCATTCTTGTTTTCTCTTTAAAGGGCCCATGTTATGCAAAATCAACTTTTCAGAGCTTTCTACCTTCTAAGAGTGATGTGTGGGCCTTGTATATGTCGCCGAACTGCGCTGTCGCCGTAGCAACGTGATGTTCTAATGCCACCCTGGATCTCCATGGTGATAGAACTCTGCTTTATGACATCATCAGAGAAGCACGACGCTGCTTTAAAGTAAACTTTGAGTGAAAAACAACATTAAACGTTCAACATGTGAAAAGCTTCCACAAGAGCAGACGACCTCTCTGTTGCCATGGTTTCCATCTAATATTAATACAGATGGAAAAGTACATCGTAATGGGAAAATGATTTAGCTCCTCCCCTCTGGGACGATGACATCATCACATCCATCCATTTTCGTCCGCTTATCCGGGGCCGGGTCGCGGGGGCAGCAGCCTAAGCAGGGACTCCCAGACTTCCTTCACCCCAGACACGTCCTCCAGCTCCTCCGGGGGGACCCCGAGGCGTTCCCAGGCCAGCCGAGAGACATAGTCCCTCCAGCGTGTCCTGGGTCTTCCCCGGGGCCTCCTCCCGGTGGAACATGCCCGGAACACCTCCCTACCTCACATTCTAGAATCTAAAATAGTTTTGGAGCCTGAGAAGCTGTCGCCGTAGCAACGTGATGTTCTAATGCCGCCCTGGATCTCCATGGTGATAGAACTCTGACAGAATACTTTTACTAATACTTTTACTACTGCTACTTCAAAGCAGCGCTCTGCTTTATGACATCATCAACAAAGGACAAGCACAAAGCACGAAGTAACTTACTGTTTTTAAGAAGATTATAAGTGTAACACGAAACAAACACTACAGACACAGAATACTGCCACTTCTACTGCGTGTACTGCGTGTACTACGACTACTACATCTACTGCGTGTACTGCTACTAGAGCTACTACTGCCCGTTTACACTCGACCTTTTTCTGTTTCTCTACTTCATTATTTATTTATTATTTTATTTAAACAGAAACTACTAACTAACTAACTGAGTGGCACAGTGAAATTAACGCTAAAGCGACAGAATACTTTTACTACTACTACTAACCCTAATCCTAACCCTAACACAAAAGGAAGAATGAATGTGACCACAATAGTTCAAAAAGCAAAGGCTTTACAGAAGAAAAAAGAGGAACAAAGGCACAGAGAAAAACAGGCACAGATTGTTCAAAATGAAATTCAAAAGTTTGAAGAAAACAAAAAGAAGTTAACTATTTCTGCCATAAGTGAGTTTTCCCTGGAGGAACCAAAGAGTGAAGCTGATTATACAAAAGATATTGAATCAAAACAGCACTTCAACTCTGAGTACATCAAGCAGATCAGACAAAGACTGAAGGAGAATGTGTTCACTCAAAAACAGAGGGAGAGGAGAGCAGTTCAGTTTCTTGTGGAGCAGTCAAAGGCCCGAAAGACTGAACAGGATGAACAGATTGAAGAGTCCCTGGTGAAGCGTTTGACCCGACAGACACAAAAGGAAAAGCAACTGGTGTCAGAGCTCCTGCATATCCGCTCACAGAAGGAAGTGATGTAAAGAACAATCTGATGAGACAGCAGCAGTTTCATCAGAGGAGAGAGAAAGACTTTCAGGAGGCACTGGACAGAGAGGCGCTTCTAGCCCGACAGGAAAAACTGACAGCTGCAGCTGAGATCCAGAGGAAGCTGGATATGTGTAATAAACTTGCTGCTGAGAGAAACATGAAACACTTCAACATCTGCAAAGAGGTCATGGGGCAGATCGTGGATTTGGCCACTAAAGCGGGAGATTACCGTCTGCACACTGCCAGTATTATCCCTGAGAAACAGATGAAAGAGTGGAAGGAGTTCCTGCTCAATGGCCTGCCTCTATATGAGACAGTTCAGGATGAGAAAGAGGGAAATAATCAGCTTGATTCTATGGAGTTTCTGAAGCAGGATGTACTGGACTAACTCGACTATGAAGAATGAGAAAATGAATGGTGAGTGGGCACAACCAGAAGAAGCACAACAGACTAAGATACCACCAACTAAAAGCAGCATTTTTGACCATGTGTTTGTTCAAATGAGAAACATTGCGCATCCACCTCCTGCCTTTCCTCCCTTCATCCTCAAGGCCTGTGTCCTGGGCAAGTCCTGCTCCGGGAAGACAACCTGTTTAGATAAGATAGCACAAGCCCATGGTTTCTACATTTTATCCATTAACAAACTGGTTGAGGAGGTGCTCAATGCGTATCACAGTAAAGATGTGATTTCAGATCAGCAATCAAATTCTCACACCAAAGATGATCAAGAATCTACAGACACTAAGCTAACCAAATGGGCCTTGCTTGGGGAAGCTGCAGACAAGGTGATGACAGAAGGGAAACCACTCTCCAATGAGCTACTAGTGGACATTATAACAGAGGCAATCAGACACCTTCCTGCTTACTCTGGCTGGATCCTGGATGGTTTCCTGTGAACATTTCCCAGGCACATCTGATAGAGAAAGCCCTCGGAGGGTCTGACGAAAAAATGTTTCAGACGATTGTGTTACATCATGAACAGCAAAACAAACAGATGAAAATAAGATGGCTGAAATTTCAAGCAGAGTTGCAGCATTTGAAGATACATGGCCACAAGTGGAGGAATGGTTTGGTACGAAACAGAACATTTTGGTCCATGTGAATGCAGATGTTGATGAGGAAGAGCTATTTAAAGCAGTGGAGTCCATCCTACAGCCAGTTAACCTACCAACAGGAGTTTTTCAAAATGCATTGGTCTAATCTTGGTTTTAAATGGTGGTGAGCCACTTTTTGATCCATGGACTATGAACTTGCTTTGAATCTAACAAGAAAGAGCCTTAACATTGAACTGGAAGAATGCAAGATTACATAACCTAATAAACCTAATAATGAACCTAATAAATGTGATTATGTTTGTTCATTAAAAAAAAAAAAAAAAAAGATACACATATAAAGAGAAGAGTGGAGACACACATCTCCAGCATTGAGCTATAGACATGAGTTGGGGACACATCTCCCCTTTATAAGCTACACAGATTGAGAGATTGATTGTGCCTTGGACCTAAGGAAGACCTTACAATTGGTCGAAACGTTGTCCTATAGGCACTGTATTTAATTGTTTATATATTTGAATGACATAGCTCATAATTTTTCGAATCCGGGTTGGCAATACCGCCACCCTTTAAATCGTCGAGAAAGTTCCATACAGAACAACATAAACAAACCCACAAGAGTTAATACCGACACGGAGTGAAACAGTGCGGGCCGTCAGTCATCAGCGAGACCCGTGCACTTGCCCGTTCCACTAGTTGGGACGTTTTTTGTTTTTTTAAAATTATTATTATTATTTTTTTTTTAATTTACACTAACCCTAAACCCTTAACCCTAAACCCTAACCCACCAGCTTATTTACGCACTATTTAACTATAACACTATTTACCTGTGATGCTCCATGTTCAGATTTGCCGCAAACTAATAAAAACCAGCCTCTTACCTTCTCCAGAGACTGAAGCAGAATGTTTCCTCTGTCCACTGTCCCATTGGTTCTGTCTCCAAAAGTCTATTGTCCAATATGAAGAGATGAAACTGGTCCAAATCCTGGTCCAGTCTGGTCCATGACGCGAGGTCCAGGAGCCGAGTGCACGAGCGGTTGTAAAATGAGTCTTAATCCCACTTCCCACTTAAATCTGAAAGTTACACCAGTCCATATTTGCATTGGGACACCAGGTGGACACAGGTGGACTTATGTCTCTGCGCTACGCCCAAGACAAACTTTTACACCCAGAAACGAGCGGGCAAAGGCGGATAGAACAGAGAGCGACTGTCCTGGCCCCGGCGGCGGCAGCAAGAGCCCAGGCACCGGTAGAGACAGTCCCGGGTCCCGGCGGCGGTAGAGACTGTCCCGGGTCCCGGCGGCGGTAGAGACAGTCCCAGGTCCCCGGCGGGGACTGTCCCGACAGTCCCAAAATGTGACGTGTGAAAACAGTGAGATGTGCAGCTGCAGCAGGAGCGTCTCTGGTGTGAACTGAAACTTTGACATTTCCACGCACGCGCAGCTCCGCCTACGTTAAACTGCAGCTCCTGGTGTGAATCCAGGGACAGACTCTGCTCCACTTTTACACTGAAGAGCAACTCGTCCACTTTATTTGTAGTGTCTCGAATCTGAATAAGGGTTGACTACAGCCCGAAACGTCGTTCCAGGGGCACAATTTTTTTTGTTTTTTTATTTATTTATTTATTATAATTTTTTATTTTTTCTAAATGAGAGAATGAGAGCCTCGCACATCAACTACTAGAGACGGTGCGTTGGAGGAGAGGGAGCAGCCCCAGAACATACAGAAAAATCCCGCACACCGTCTCACTTGCAAACTGTGAAATTTATTAGGACAAACCGTGCAACGTTTCGGCACTAGGCCTTCGTCAGGCAAACAGAATGAGAGCTCAGGTGGCCATCTTAAATAGGGTGTGGCAAGCACCCAAGGGTGACAGGTCATAAAGAAACAGTGCACACAAAACCCCATCATTCAAAAAAACAAAGAGTCAACATATAGTGTAATAATAATACAAATAATAATAATGAAATCATCATATAACGATCATAGAATAATAAGAAGAAATATATGGATACATATAGACATAGTAAACATTCACCCAACTATAAAATAATGTTGTCGTGCCATATACACGTCTATATATATACACAATGAATCTTAAGCTGTAGCCCATAAACAGCCCACCCAAAACAAGAGTCCTAATGATGTAAACTAATGTTTACAAAAAGATGCTAAGATTAAAATCGTCATTGATCCTTTAGGAGCTAAAGTTTGGAGAGTGTGAATCCAAAATGCTTCCCTTTGTTTAAGAATGCGGTCATGGTCCCCTCCTCTGGGTGGAGGGGGACATGCTCAATGCCACAGAAACGTAGAGAGCAAATATCGTGTCTCTGATCATAAAAATGTACTGCTACAGGGTCGTCCCGGTCGTTTCTTCTGATGGAGCTCTTGTGTTCACTTATTCTTTGCTTAAGTTTTCTTGTGGTCTTTCCAATGTCCACTAGGCCGCATGGACATTTCAACATGTAGACGACATGTGTAGATGCACATGTGATAACACTTTTTATGGGATATTTTTTACCAGTGTGAGGATGTAAAAAATGATCAGTTTTTACAGTATTGTTGCATTGAGCACAGCTGCTGCATCAGTAGTTACCATTGGGTAGAGGAGCAATAGAGATTGGGAGGATAGTTTAGTTTTGTTTGTGAAATTGGCCCGTACCAGATAGTCTCTAAGATTTTTGCCTCGTTTGTGAACAAAGAGTGGAGGATCTTTAAAGATGGTTGAAATTTCCGGGTCTGATTTCAAAATATGCCAGTATTTCAGGAAAATTGATTTAATTGCAGGTGTATGGGTCGAATATTGGGTGATACAAGTTACGGAATAATGTTTCTGCCTTTTGGTGCTCTTTTTTAATAGATCTGTCCGTGACTTATGGAGAGCCTGCCCATAAGCATCATCAATCCAAGACATAGGGTATCCTCGCTGTTGGAATCTCACTTTCATGTCAGTGGCTTGTTGAATAAAGTCCTCAGTGGAATGGCAAATTCTTCGTAATCGATAAAATTGACTTGTAGGCAAACCTCTTTTTAGGGGAGTCGGATGGAAACTAGAGGCCAACAGTAAAGTGTTTTTGTCAGTTTCTTTACGATACAATGAGGTGATGATATTCCCATTGTCCTTTTGTACCCACATGTCCAAAAAGCTTACTTTGTTAGAACTAAATTGTGCAGTGAATTGAAGGTTGGAATCAAAACTGTTTAAGAGCGACACAAAGCTTTCCAGCTGTTGAATGCTGCCATGGAACATACAAAAAATGTCATCAATGTATCTAAACCATTTAATTATGCTTGATAAATATTGGTTATGAGCAGAATTAAATACAAATTGTTTTCAAAAAGACCCACATATAAGTTGGCATAGTTGGGTGCACAGACTGTTCCCATGCTAGTGCCGGAAATTTGAAGGTAAAAATCATTTTTCAAAGGTGAAATAATTGTATTTCATGACAAATTCGGCAGGTCTGTAATAAGCTGGTTTGGGTAATGGGCTGTTTCACTACGGTTCTGCAAATAGAAGCCTAATGCCTCCAGTCCACCCTCGTGTGGTATATTTGTGTAAAGGCTAGTTGTATCTAATGTTAGTAGATGTGCCTCGTCAGGTAAATTGTTGACAACAGAACATTTTTCAATGAAATCTGTAGAGTCTTTAATATAGGCTGGGAGAGTCTGAACAAAAGGCTTAATGAAGAAATCCACAAAAGTTGACAAAGGCGACCATAAAGAGTTAGTTTGTGCCACGATTGGACGACCAGGAGGATTAGTCAAAGATTTGTGGATTTTAGGTAAGGTGTATATAACTGGGCGAACTGGGTGTTTACAATAAAGAAAATCAAAATCTGAGTCAGATATCCATTTATTTGTTTTAGCATCCTGAAGATATGAGAAAAGTTTCTTCTGAAAAGCCACAGTGGGGTCTTGGTTCAGTCTTCTGTAAAAACGAGTGTCTGACAATTGGGAAAGAATTTCAGTTCTATATTTGTGGGCATCTTGAATGCATATTGCACCCCCTTTATCAGCAGGTTTAATGACAATATCTTTATCATTCATCAGTTCATTAAGTGCATTTCTCTCCTCTTTTGTAAGGTTGGAGGATATAGCTTTTGGCTTGTCTATCAAATCCATAATGTCATTTTCCACAATTCTACAAAATGTATTTATGGAGGCATTAGGTGAGGTAGGACAGAAAGTACTTTTTGATCTAAAAAGAGCTGTATCCGAACGTGGTTCTGCTTTGGAAAAAAAGTGGCGTAATTTAATCTGCCGAAAACATTTAAACAAGTCTACTTTTAAACCAAAGGCATTTGTATTATTTCGAGGGACAAATGACAGCCCTTTTTGAAGAAGAGACTTCTGTTCATCGGTCAGGTTTTTTGACTTGCTGCGGGTCCACGGGCGTCGCGCGCCACCTGGCTGCGCGCTTCCCCCTTCGGCATTTCTTCTTTCTTTTTGTAGTTTTAGTGGCCGATGCCGACGCCAGGGCGCAGCGCACGAGAGCGACTCACCACTACAACCAGGACGAGTCTTCTTTGGAAAGCGACTTCACTCTGGATAGCGACTCCAGCATCCACTCCAGCCATCCTCCTTTTTTACAGAATCGGCATCGGCCACTAAAACTACAAAAACAAAGGGAAGCATTTTGGATTCACACTCTCCAAACTTTAGCTCCTAAAGGATCAATGACGATTTTAATCTTAGCATCTTTTTGTAAACATTAGTTTACATCATTAGGACTCTTGTTTTGGGTGGGCTGTTTATGGGCTACAGCTTAAGATTCATTGTGTATATATATAGACGTGTATATGGCACGACAACATTATTTTATAGTTGGGTGAATGTTTACTATGTCTATATGTATCCAGATATTCTTCTTATTATTCTATGATCGTTATATGATGATTTCATTATTATTATTTGTATTATTATTACACTATATGTTGACTGTCTTTGTTTTTTGAATGATGGGGTTTTGTGTGCACTGTTTCTTTATGACCTGTCACCCTTGGGTGCTTGCCACACCCTATTTAAGATGGCCACCTGAGCTCTCATTCTGTTTTGCCTGACGAAGGCCTCGTGCCGAAACGTTGCACGGTTTGTCCTAATAAATTTCACAGTTTGCAAGTAAGACGGTGTGCGGGATTTTTCTGTATATTATTTTTTCTAAAAAAAAAAAAAATAATAATAATAATAATAATAAAAAAAACAAACAAAAAAATATTTAATTTAAAAATGGAGTCTGGCTGTCCACTCCAGACCTTCTAGACGCCGGTCCCGTGGGCTGGGTCTAGGCCGTCACCCGTGAGGGAGCCCGTGCACCATCTGTTCCCGGCTGGGGACGGGTCTATAAACAAATTCCAATCCTTGTCGCCGCCATGACCTCAACAGACCTTACAGTCTCTTCTCCTTTCCAGTCCCCTGGCCTAAGCTTAACCTCACACAGGGTGGTTTGCACGTTTTTGATCTGAACGGGGGTCTGGTCTTAAGTTTACCTACACAGGTGTCGTGGCCTTTACCTGTAATGATGATAACACAATCCCCTCATTGAACAACACACATTGACTACAGGTTTTCTTACTTTCTAGACTGGATCAGAGATGGACTCGTGTTATTTTTACACAAAAATTGTACATTTAATACTAATTGGAGATGGTCTGTTCAGTGCATAGGGAATATGTCGGGGCATGTTCCTCCCCTGCTTCCTCCTCCTCCTCCTGTCTCAAGCACACAGGTCTCCAGTTTTCATTCTGCTCCGGCCTGTCACTGGGGACACACGTCCCCACCAGAGCAGCAGGGGTCGTGCCTCGAGCCTGTGGAAGGCCAGACTACTGGTTGAAACACGTCGCTGTAGAGGGACCCCTTTTCTTCAAACTGGATGGAGCAACAATGGTACAGGAGAGTAAGGACAGACTGTGGAGAGAGGGAGAATTGGTGAGTAATTGCAACGAGCATTATGGTCTGGTCGCAGAGGTGCAGCGGGTTAGATGGCCTGGATGGAGAGCCCGTGCATCTCGCTGGTCTCCCCTCGGGGGGGCCGGTGCATTAAAAACTCACGTCTCAAAGATGATAAAACAGCTCCTTGCTGCTGTCGGGCTTCAGAAGTGGCCATAGCAGAATCACTGCAGCTATGCTGGTAGTAAATAACATTAACCCTAACCCTTACAGAAAACAACACTCAGCTGCTTTATCTGTAGATCTTTCAAAAGCCTTTGACTCTGTCGATCACAGCTTCCTTTTCAATAAACCAGGATCAGTTGGATTCAGTCCAAAATTGGTTAAACAGTTCCAAAATGATCTTGTACATTGTTCCCAGTGTGTGCCAGCAGAGGGCCACAGAGGGAGATCAATTCTAGCGCCTGTACTATTCACAATCTTTATAAATGATCCAGGGCAAGATCTGCAAGTCAGAATACACCTACATACAGACGGCATTTACACCCAAGGCCCTTCTATTGTTGATCCAAGTCAGCATTTCATTCTTTAGAATTGGCTCTGCTGAACCTAAAACTCACTCTACATGCTCAAAAAATAAAATGTATTAAATGTATGATATTCTCAAAATGTCATTCCAGATCTTTACGTTTAAGGGGAAAGTCACAGAAAAAATTCAGACATATGAATATAAGTTCATATTGCAACCCTCATCAAAAAAAGACTGGCTTCTATTTTAGACACATAAGGAAAGGGTTAGGGTTAGGGTGACCTAACCCTAAAGAAAAAACTGGTGGAAGCAACTTTTCTGTCTATTCTGGACCCGGCGATGCCTTGTATATGCATGCCCCGCCTCCCACTCTGCACAAACTGTATTTAATGCGTCACTGAGGTTTGTCACCAATGCAAAGTCTCTCACTCACCACTGCACTCTATGTTTAGTTGGCTGGACATTCACAGAAAACAGAACTGGTTAATATTTATTTACAAAGCCACACTGAGGAACCTTCCAGGGTACCTTTGTAATCTCCTTGATATGAGCTCAGGTAGTTACCGGCTTTCACTCCTCCTCCCAGTTCCTCTTCACCGTCTCTTGGACTCATTTACAGAAAGTTCTTAAATCTCTGGTGTCACTTGTTAAGTTCAAGAAAACTGTAAAGAAGAATGCAGTGACCGAGACGTGTTTTTCTTGAGAGATGGAAATGGTTTTAAATTGTGATATTTTGTAATGTGTGTTTTGTGTTGATTGTGTTGCTGCTCCTTGGCCACGCCTCTGTTCAAAAAGAGATTCTGAATCTCAGTGGGACCTTCTGGTTAAATAAAGCTAAAATAAATAAAATAAAAATCCAGTTTTTCATTCAAAACTGGTCAACCATCTCCAAAAGTAAGTTTTACCATCAAAACGTTCCGACTCTGGTCCTGTTTTTCTGAGCTCTTTCATTCATTTGACAGAAGAGCTGCTGGTTTCAGTGGCCACAGAGAATCACTGTTTTAGTTCAGTCTTTCACTGGGGTTCATGCTTTACACAGATGAATTTTGAAATGGAAAAGCTTTGCCTTTTTTGCAAAATATGTTTGTAAAATATAAATGTGTACATTATCAACTGCAATGTAGATTCTGCAGTATTTTATCAAAAATACTGCAGAAGAAAATTAAAGATGTTGGAATAGCAAATAGATCTACACTGCTTTAGTGTGGTGATATGCAATGTGCTCTCGAAAGGATCTGTTCACATCTCAGTGTGTATATGTGTATGAAGTCTGTATATCCACAAATATCCAGACTGACAACAGAGGCCAATTTCTTCATCAGAAAATCAGTTTTATTGAACACAGCGGCTCCTACACACAACAGCAAGACAAAAACAACACTGATTCTATTTGTTTTATTTTGAGGAGTCAAGCTGGCAGTTAAATGCATTGTGCATCCTGTAAAGTTATTTTCACAATAAAATACATTCAGATTACCAAATTTAAATATATTTTCAATAACAATAACATACAAATAAACACACACAATAAAGTTACAACAACAAGGTCTATTCTACTGCTACATCCAACCTCACCACAACGTCTGGGAGGGCATCTGACACACAGGAGGACTGGAGGGCAAAATAAGATCCATATCATTTATTTCATAATCTCCAGTTGCCATTAGAGATTAGACAGGCCGAGTCTGTACGTGTTTTTAAATCAGTCCTAAAAACGTACCTTTTTCCACTTTGTTTTAACGAGTGACATGTAGGACAGGTTGTTGAGATTCTTATTGTTCTCTATATTTTTAGTAGTTATATTGTGTTTTGTGTTGTAGTGTGATTGTGCTTGTCTATCCTGTGTTTGTGTACAGCACTTTGGCCTGCTCTGAAGTTTTTAAAGTGCTTTAAAAATAAAGTTGGTATTGTATATTCTTCAGTGAAATCATGTAGGACACAGGTGATGTTGCACTACCCCCTGTTATCCTCTGGGGGGTGCTGTTGCTGCAGTGTTGGTGCATGTCGCACCCTCAAGCAGCTGTGACCCAATCAGCTGCCACCGTCTCGTTTTACCACAAGAAACTGAGGGAAAGAATCACCAGCAGCTCAACCCCAAAGACGATTTAATAACTCACAAAGGTCAAACTAAAAACAGAATCATTTTGATGTTCTGGAGCGAGTGACGCAGCAGGGGGCAGCAGAGGGCAACAGAGGGCAGCAGGAGAGAAGAGGAGAGGAGGAGAGGAGAGGAGGGTGGTGGAGAGGAGAGGAGGGAGGAGGAGAGGAGGGAGAGGAGAGAGGAGGAGAGAGGAGAGGAGAGGAGAGGAGGGAGGTGGAGAGGAGGAGGAGAGGAGGGAGGTGGAGAGGAGAGGAGGGAGAGGAGGGAGAGGGAGGAGGAGGGAGAGGAGGAGAGGAGAGGAGGGAGGTGGAGAGGAGGAGGAGGAGAGGAGGGTGGTGGAGAGGAGAGAGAGGAGGTGGAGAGGAGAGGAGGGAGGTGGAGGAGGAGAGGAGAGAGGGGAGGAGGAGAGGAAGGAGATGGAGAGGAGAGGAGGAGGGAGGTGGAGAGGAGAGGAGGGAGGTGGAGAGGAGAGGAGGGAGGGAGGAGAGGAGGAGCAGGGAGGAGGAGAGGAAGGAGAGGAGAGGAGAGGAGGAGAGGAGGAGGAGGTGGAGAGGAGAGGAGGGAGGTGGAGAGGAGGGAGG
>NW_026571515.1:240653-248153 GCF_026225935.1 Boleophthalmus pectinirostris | reverse complement strand
TAGAACAGTAGAACAGTAGAACATCAGAACAGTAGAACAGTAGAACATCAGAACATCAGAACATTAGAACATCAGAACATTAGATCAGTAGAACATTAGAACAGTAGAACAGTAGAACAGTAGAACATTAGAACATTAGATCAGTAGAACATTAGAACAGTAGAACAGTAGAACAATAGAACATCAGAACATTAGATCAGTAGAACATTAGAACAGTAGAACAGTAGAACAGTAGAACAGTAGAACATTAGAACATTAGATCAGTAGAACATTAGAACATTAGAACATTAGAACATTAGAACAACAGAACAGTAGAACATTAGAACAGTAGAACAGTAGAACATTAGAACAGTAGAACAGTAGAACAGTAGAACAGTAGAACATTAGAACATTAGAACATCAGAACAGTAGAACATTAGAACATTAGAACAGTAGAACATAGAACATTAGAACATTAGAACAGAACAGTAGAACATTAGAACATTAGAACATTAGAACATTAGAACATTAGAACATTAGAACATTAGAACATTAGAACATCAGAACAGTAGAACATTAGAACATTAGAACAGTAGAACATTAGAACATTAGAACATTAGAACATCAGAACATTAGAACATCAGAACAGTAGAACATTAGAACATCAGAACAGTAGAACATTAGAACATTAGAACATTAGAACAGTAGAACAGTAGAACAGTAGAACATGTTTGTGTGATTCAGGAGCTTTAACGTTTGTAACTCTTCTGACCCCAGATGGCTGATGGGAAGTGTAGTTTTATGCTCCCTCTCAGGCCCCGCCCCCCTCAGGCCCCGCCCCCTCAGAGGAGCTGTCAACAGCGCTAAACGCTAAACGAGCCGTAGGAGCCAAACGAGCCGAGCGCCAGTCGAGCCGTGGCAGCGCGTTTGGAGCAGCTGCCCGTCAGCCCCTCGGCCGCGGCCCCGGCTCGGGTTTCTGCTCCTGTTTTTACACTTCTGATTTATGGCACAACATGAGCCTCTGAGCTGTGACTTTACACCTGATGCCCTCCCGATGAAGACATTAAAGTGTGACTCTTCATCTCCTGAGCTCAGGGTTAGAGCCGCTGCTCCTCAGCACAGTTTAAACAGAAAAAAACAACAACAACAAAAACTGAAGAAAAGAAGAGAACAAAAACTGTACAACACTTAATAAATACAATAAAAAACACACAGCACACTGAACACACAACACACTGAACACACAACACTGAACACACAACACACTGAACACACAACACACTGAACACACAACACACTGAACACACAACACACTGAACACACAACACACTGAACACACATGAACACACAACACACAACACACTGAACACACAACACACTGAACACACAACAACACACAACACACAACACTGAACACACACACACACATGAACACACACACTGAACACACACACACACACTGAACACACAACACACTGAACACACAACACACTGAACACACAACACTGAACACACACACACTGAACACACAACACACTGAACACACAACACACACAACACACTGAACACACAACACACTGAACACACAACACACTGAACACACAACACACACAACACACTGAACACACAACACACTGAACACACACAACACACTGAACACACACACACTGACACACAACACACTGAACACACAACACACTGAACACACAACACACTGAACACACACACACACACTGAACACACAACACACTGAACACACAACACACTGAACACACAACACACAACACACAACACACAACACACAACACACTGAACACACAACACACTGAACACACAACACACTGAACACACAACACACTGAACACACACACACTGAACACACAACACACTGAACACACACACACACAACACACTGAACACACAACACACTGAACACACAACACACAACACACACACACACAACACACTGAACACACAACACACACTGAACACACAACACACTGAACACACAACACACACACACACACTGAACACACAACACACTGAACACACAACAACACACACACACTGAACACACAACACACACAACACACACACTGAACACACAACACACTGAACACACAACACACTGACACACAACACACTGAACACACACACACACACACAACACACACTGAACACACAACACACTGAACACACAACACACTGAACACACACACACACACTGAACACACAACACACACACACACAACACAACACACTGAACACACAACACACAACACACACTGAACACACAACACACACACTGACACACACACATGACACACAACACACACACACTGAACACACAACACACACAACACACTGAACACACAACACACTGAACACACACACTGAACACACAACACACTGAACACACAACACACACAACACACTGAACACACAACACACTGAACACACAACACACTGAACACACAACACACACAACACACTGAACACACACAACACACTGAACACACAACACACACAACACACTGAACACACAACACACACACACTGAACACACACACACACACACAACACACTGAACACACAACACACTGACACACAACACTGAACACACAACACACTGAACACACACACACACACTGAACACACAACACACACTGAACACACACACACTGAACACACAACACACTGAACACACAACACACACACACACTGAACACACACACACACAACACACTGAACACACAACACACACAACACACTGAACACACAACACACACACACACACACACACAACACTGAACACACAACAACACACTGACACACACACACACACACACACTGAACACACAACACACTGAACACACAACACACTGAACACACAACACACAACACACACATGAACACACAACACACTGAACACACAAACACACTGAACAACACAACACACACACTGAACACACACAACACACTGAACACACAAACACACTGAACACACAACACACTGAACACACAACACACTGAACACACAACACACACACACAACACACACACATGAACACACAACACACTGAACACACAACACACTGAACACACAACACACACACACAACACACTGAACACACAACACACAAACACACAACACACTGAACACACAACACACACAACACACTGAACACACTGAACACACACTGAACACACAACACTGAACACACAACACACTGAACACACTGAACACACACAACATACTGAACACACAACATACTGAACACACAACACACTGAACACACAACACACACACAACACACATACTGAACACACAACACACTGAACACACAACACACTGAACACACAATGAACACACAACACACTGAACACACAACACACAACACACACTGAACACACAACACACTGAACACACAACACACAACACACACACTGAACACACAACACACACACACACTGAACACACAACACACTGAACACACAACACACTGAACACACTGAACACACACAACATACTGAACACACAACATACTGAACACACAACACACTGAACACACAACACACACAACATACTGAACACACAACACACTGAACACACAACACAGTGAACACACTGAACACACAACACACTGAACACACACAACACACTGAACACACAACACACACAACACACTGAACACACAACACACACAACACACTGAACACACAACACACTGAACACACAACACACAACATACTGAACACACAACACACTGAACACACTGAACACACAACACACACACACTACTGAACACAAACATACTGAACACACAACACACACTGAACACACAACACACTGAACACACACACACACATACTGAACGCACACATACTGAACACACACACACTGAACACACAACACACTGAACACACAACACACACACACTGAACACACAACACACACACACAACACACTGAACACACAACACACTGAACACACAACACACTGAACACACAACACACTGAACACACACACACACACTGAACACACAACAGTGAACACACAAACACACACAACACACTGAACACACACACACACTGAACACACAACACACTGAACACACAACACACTGAACACACAACACACACAACACACTGAACACACAACACACTGAACACACAACACACACAACACACACAACACACTGAACACACAACACACTGAACACACAACACACTGAACACACAACACACTGAACACACAACATACTGAACACACAACACACTGAACACACAACACACACAACATACTGAACACACACACAGATGTTCTCAGATGTTCTCGTGTGTTCTCAGATGTTCTCGTGTGTTCTCAGATGTTCTCAGATGTTCTCGTGTGTTCTCAGATGTTCTCGTGTGTTCTCAGATGTTCTCAGATGTTCTCATGTGTTCTCAGATGTTCTCGTGTGTTCTCAGATGTTCTCATGTGTTCTCAGATGTTCTCAGATGTTCTCATGTGTTCTCAGATGTTCTCAGATGTTCTCGTGTGTTCTCAGATGTTCTCAGATGTTCTCGTGTGTTCTCAGATGTTCTCAGATGTTCTCGTGTGTTCTCAGATGTTCTCGTGTGTTCTCAGATGTTCTCGTGTGTTCTCAGATGTTCTCGTGTGTTCTCAGATGTTGGAGGAGGTCTCTCCGGTGGACGAGTTGATGGAGCTGACTGCTCAGAGCCTGGTGGACCTAGAGATCCAGGATCGATTTGACGTCATCAAAGAAATCGGCCGCGGGAAATACGGACATGTGCTTCTCGTCACGCACCGCTGCCGAGGTAACGCACCAGCCAATCACAGACCAGCCCCGCCCACACACAAGCCCCGCCCACACAGACACACACACAAGCCCCACAGACACACACAGACACACACAGACACATCTTTAGGAGCTTTGGGTTAATTTACATATTGTAAATAGTGTAAATATAATAATTATTGTAAATAGTGTAAATATTGTAAATGTTGTAAATGTTGTAAATATAATAATTATTGTGATTATCATGATTATTGTAACTCTTCTGCTCTGACGTGGACTTCCTGAATGTCGCCGCTCCCTGGTGACCCCTGGAGCGTCAGATATGAATCACACTTCATCAGAGATTAAACCTGAGACTCTGTGTGTACAAACACAGACTCTAAATGCAGGGAATGGAACCCCAGACCTCCCAGACCTGCTCACAATGTCCATCTCTCACAGTGGCCTTGCTCAACGACACAGTGGTAACCTCCTGGGAATCTTACCCTCAGCTCGTACTGTGAATAGCGCCGTGAACACGGCTCTGCACTGACAGGCGTCGACAGGCGACTCCCTGCCACTCACTTGACTTTTATTTAAAGTGCGTTGCACTTTGGCACAAAGGAAAGAATCCCCCTGAAACCTCTGAGGATCTTTGTATGTGAAATCTCTGTGGCTCCGTCTGTGTTTGTGTGTGTGTGTTTGTGTTTATTTGTGTGTGTGTGTGTTGTGTGTGTGTGTTGTGTTTATTTGTGTGTTTGTGTATCATGTGTGTGTTGTGTTTATTTGTGTGTGTTGTGTGTTGTGTGTTGTGTTTGTGTGTGTGAGTGTGTGTTGTGTTTGTGTGTGTGTGTTGTGTGTTGTGTTTGTGAGTGTGTTGTGTTTATTTGTGTGTTTGTGTGTGTGTGTGTTGTGTTTGTGTGTGTGTTGTGTTTATTTGTGTGTGTTGTGTTTGTGTGTGTGTGTTGTGTTTGTGTGTGTTGTGTTTGTGTGTGTGTGTGTTTATTTGTGTGTTGTGTGTGTGTGTTGTGTTTGTGTGTTGTGTTTTTGTGTTGTTGTGTGTGTGTTTTGTGTTGTGTTGTGTTTGTGTGTGTGTGTGTGTGTGTTTGTGTGTGTTGTGTTTGTGTGTGTGTTGTGTTTATTTGTGTGTGTTTGTGTGTGTGTGTTTATTTGTGTGTTGTGTGTGTGTGTTGTGTTTGTGTGTTGTGTTTATTTGTGTGTTGTGTGTGTGTTGTGTTTGTGTGTGTGTGTTTGTGTGTGTGTTGTGTTTATTTGTGTGTGTGTGTTTGTGTGTTGTGTTTATTTGTGTGTTTGTGTGTGTTGTGTTTGTGTTTGTGTGTTGTGTTTATTTGTGTGTTGTGTGTGTGTGTTGTGTTTGTGTGTGTGTGTTTGTGTGTGTGTTGTGTTTATTTGTGTGTGTTTGTGTGTGTTGTGTTTGTGTGTTATGTGTTGTTTATTTGTGTGTGTGTGTTGTTTATTTGTGTGTGTGTGTGTGTTTGTGTGTGTTGTGTTTGTGTGTGTGTTGTGTTTGTCTGTGTTGTGTTTGTGTGTTGTTTATTTGTGTGTGTGTGTGTTGTGTGTGTGTGTGTTGTGTGTTGTTTATTTGTGTGTGTGTGTTTGTGTGTTTGTCTGTGTTGTGTTGTGTTTGTGTGTGTGTGTTGTGTTTGTCTGTGTTGTGTTTGTGTGTTTGTCTGTGTTGTGTTTGTGTGTGTTTGTGTGTTTGTCTGTGTTGTGTTTGTGTGTTGTGTCTGTGTTGTGTTTGTGTGTGTTTGTTGTGTTGTGTGTGTGTGTGTTGTGTTGTGTTTGTGTTGTGTGTGTGTTTGTGTGTGTTGTCTGTGTTGTGTTTGTGTGTGTGTTGTGTGTTGTGTTGTGTGTGTTGTGTGTTGTGTGTGTGTGTGTGTGTGTTGTGTGTGTTGTTGTGTGTGTGTGTTTGTCTGTGTGTGTTGTGTGTGTGTTTGTGTGTTGTGTTGTGTTGTGTGTTGTGTGTGTGTGTGTTGTGTGTGTGTTGTGTTGTGTGTGTGTGTTGTGTGTGTGTGTGTGTGTTGTGTTGTGTGTGTGTGTGTGTTTGTGTGTGTGTTGTGTTGTGTTGTGTTGTGTGTGTGTGTGTTGTGTGTGTGTTGTGTGTGTGTGTGTGTGTTTGTGTGTGTGTGTGTGTGTTGTGTGTGCTGTGTTGTGTTTGTGTGTGTGTGTGTGTGTGTGTGTTGTGTGTGTGTGTGTGTGTGTGTGTGTTGTGTGTGTGTGTGTGTGTTTGTGTGTGTGTGTGTCTGTGTTGTGTGTGTGTGTGTGTGTGTTGTCTGTGTTGTGTCTGTGTTGTGTTTGTGTGTGTGTGTGTGTGTTGTGTGTGTTTGTCTGTGTTGTGTGTTGTGTGTTTGTCTGTGTTGTGTTTGTCTGTGTTGTGTTTGTGTGTGTGTTGTGTTTGTCTGTGTTGTGTTTGTGTGTGTGTTGTGTTTGTGTGTTGTGTGTTGTTTATTTGTGTGTGTGTGTGTTGTGTTCAGGGACCCCGATGGCTCTGAAGGTGATGCCCAGGACGTCGACGCACCTGCAGGGCTTCCTCCGTGAGTACTGCACCTGTCTGCACCTGTCAGGACACCCTGCCATCGTGGGACTGTTCGGGATCATCTTCAGATCCACCGAACATTACTGCTTCGCCCAAGAGCTGGTGATCGGACGAGACCTGTTCACCATCATCCAGCCAAAGGTCCGACGCACAAGTGTACACACAACACACACACGACACACA
>NW_026571515.1:232653-235153 GCF_026225935.1 Boleophthalmus pectinirostris | reverse complement strand
GAGAGAGAAGACAGAGAGAGAGAGAGAGAGAGAGAGAGAGAGAGAGACAGAGAGAGAGAGAGAGAGAGAGAGAGAGAGAGAGACAGAGAGAGAGAGAGAGACAGAGAGAGAGACAGAGAGAGAGACAGAGAGAGCAGAGAGCGGAGAGAGGGAGAGAGAAAGACAGTGAGAGAAAGAGAGAGAGAGAGAGAGAGAGACAGAGAGAGAGAGAGAGGAGGAGGAGAGACGGGGGGGGGGGGGGGGGGGGGGGGGGTTACTGAGGAAATGGGAGGAACAGACAGACAGAGGGGGAGGGGGGGCACATGGGGACAAACCAGGACTAAACCAGGACTAAACCAAGACTGAACCAGGACTGAACCAGGACTAAACCAAGACTGAACCAGGTCTAAACCAGGACATAAACAGGTTGGCAGTGCAATTCCAGCTCCCAAACAAGGATGTTGTTGTTGTGTCTTTGTACAAGATACAACAACCCCAGTGTCTGAGTACAGTTTAACCATTAACCCGGTCTAAACCTGGTCTAAACCCGGTCTAAAAACGGTCTAAAAACGGTCTAAACACGGTCTAAACCCGGTCTGAACCCGGTGTAAACCCGGTCTAAACCCGGTCTAAACCCGGTGTAAACCCGGTCTAAACCCGGTCTAAACCCGGTGTAAACCCGGTCTAAACCCGGTCTAAACCCGGTCTAAACCCGGTGTAAACCCGGTCTAAACCCGGTCTAAACCGGTGTAAACCCGGTCTAAACCCGGTCTAAACACGGTCTAAACCCGGTCTGAACCCGGTGTAAACCCGGTAACCCGGTAAACCCGGTAAAACCCGGTCTAAACCCGGTCTAAACCCGGTCTAAACCCGGTCTAAACCCGGTGTAAACCCGGTCTAAACTCGGTCCCACGTGGTTCTGTGTACACCGGCTCCATGTTGGCCTCGTGCTCTCTGAGGTTTTGGCGCGCTCCTGTTCCCGCCCTCCGTGTGTGGGCTCGCGGCAGCTCTGATTGACGTGAGTTTCAAACGGCAACCTGCGCTCCCATTGGTCGAACGAACAGAAAGGGGCGGGCCGCGTCAGAGGAACCCCGCCCTCTTCACCCCTGCCTTATAAACGCGCTCCCGCGTGCGCGCCGGTCAGAGCAGAGCGCACGGGCGGCACGGAGCGGCACAGGCGCGTCACCGCAGTGTTTTACTCCAGTGTTTTACTCCAGTGTTTTACTCCAGTGTTTTACTCCAGTGTTTACACAACAGACCGCGCAGACACCGCGGATCACGGACCTTACTGTTTTGGATCAAACGCACCGGATTTTACGGGCATCGTGCGGAGCTTTACGGAAACCACCGCCCGTTTGTGGAGATTACAGCGGGCCTGGGGTGTGGGCTGTCCGGGGATCGACTCTTCGTGTCCGGGGATCGACTCTTCGTGTCCGGGGATCGGCTCGTTGTGTCCGGGGATCGACTCTGAGTGTCCGGGGATCGACTCTTCGTGTCCGGGGATCGGCTCTGAGTGTCCGGGGATCGGCTCTGAGTGTCCGGGGATCGGCTCTGAGTGTCCGGGGATCGGCTCTTCGTGTCCGGGGATCGGCTCCGGGATGCTGCTGTCTAAACTGAACTCCCTCGCCCCGCATCTGTCCGTGGAGATGCCGAAGATCCAGCTCCAAGTTCACCCAGGTCAGTGCCTCCTTCCCCGGGTATGAGAGCTCCTCCCCCCGCAGAGAGAGCGCGACCGGAGCGGGGCTGAACCGGGACTAAACCAGGACTTAAACCCGGACTTAACCCGGACGGGGGGGACGACGACACTCACGCGCTCTAAAGCTGTATTCCGGCACATTGTGGTGTTATTATTTGTATTAGAGTCAGTTTAAATGAGCCAATAATGAGCCGCCGTGTGTTTTTATTTTTATTATTTTTATGATTATTGTTTATATTATTATTTATATTGTTATTCTCTCGTGTTTTCTCAGTGAAGGAGCGCGAGCCTTTCGAGAAGATCTACACCGTCGGTTCGGTTCTGGGCAGCGGCGGATTCGGAACCGTCTACTCCGGAACACGGATCTGTGACGGAACACCGGTGAGGAACTGAACCAGGACTAAACCAGGACTATAACAAGACTATAACAGGACTGAACCAGGACTGTCGCTCGTGTTTCTGACGTGTCTGTTTGTTCAGGTGGCGGTGAAACACGTGGCGAAGGAGCGAGTCACCGAGTGGGGAGAACTGGTGAGTCCCTGTCACTCCCCCTGTCATGGCCCTGCACAGACAGGTGCAGGAGCAGAGCCTGTGTTGTTTAGTGTTTCTGACCATGTGCCCTGGTGTGTGTGCAGCCGGGCGGGGCGCGCGTGCCCATGGAGATCGTGCTCCTGAAGAAGGTGGGCACGGGGTTCCGGGGCGTGGTGCGGATGCTCGATTGGTTCGAGCGTCCGGACAGTTTCATCATCGTGATGGAGCGGCCGGAGCACGTCAAGGACCTGTTCGATTACATCACGGACAGGGGAGCCCTGCCGGAGGAGCTCG
>NW_026571515.1:225153-230153 GCF_026225935.1 Boleophthalmus pectinirostris | reverse complement strand
CCAATGCAAACGACCCGAGTGCCTCGTGTAAATATATTTATGCAAATGAGGTTATTTATTTATTTATGCAGAATCGAGCGGCCGAAGCCTAAAGCCGCACTCTGGAACTTTCACACACGTCCCACAGAGCGGCATTAAACCTCAGTCTTATTTACTGATCACTGTGAGCTCGCCTCTCCGCAGATGCGACCCGCTCGTGTCCTCAGACAGAGACGTTTAATGCCACACTGTGGAACATTCGCCAAAAGTTCCGCGGTGCAGCTTTAAAGTGAGAGGACGTTTGGATCTTTTGTTTCTAAATCCTGAAACATGTTTTTACTTGAATTTAAAAGAAACTTCAAGCGTTTCTGAGGGTTCGGTGAAGTTTTGGTGAAATAATTGTAAATAAACTTGGAGGAAGTTGTTCCTGTTCCTGCTGAGTCTGTGGAGACGGCGCCTCCTGCTGCTGCTCCACAAAAATACAACTGTAAATTATTTTAGAAAATATTTTTATACAATTTCAATAAATATTTTTGTTACAACGATTCATGATCTTCTGTGTTTCTCCTGGTTCAGTCCAGTTTTAGTCCTGGTTCAGTCCTGGTTCAGTCTTGGTTTAGTCTTGGTTTAGTCCTGGTTTAGTTCTGGTTTAGTCCTGGTTCAGTCCAGTTTTAGTTCTGGTTTAGTCCTGGTTCAGTCCTGGTTCAGTCTTGGTTTAGTCCTGGTTCAGTCCTGGTTCAGTCCTGGTTCAGTCTTGGTTTAGTCCTGGTTTAGTTCTGGTTTAGTCCTGGTTCAGTCCTGGTTCAGTCCTGGTTCAGTCTTGGTTTAGTCCTGGTTCAGTCCTGGTTTAGTCCTGGTTAGTCCTGGTTCAGTCCTGGTTTAGTCCTGGTTCAGTCTTGGTTTAGTCCTGGTTTAGTCCTGGTTTAGTACGGGAAAGTGTCAGGTGCTCTCCCTGTGTGTGTCAGGTCCCTCTGTGTGTGTCAAGTCCCTCTGTGTGTGTGTCAGGTCCCTCTGTGTGTGTCAGGTCCCTCTGTGTGTGTCAGGTCCCTCTGTGTGTGTCAAGTCCCTCTGTGTGTGTGTCAGTCCCTCTGTGTGTCAGTCCTCTTGTGTGTGTCAAGGTCCTGTGGTGTGTGTGTGTGTCCCTCTGTGTGTGTGTCAGGTCCTCTGTGTGTGTCAGGTCCCTCTGTGTGTGTGTCAGGTCCCTGTGTGTGTCAGGTCCCTCTGTGTGTGTCAGGTCCCTCTGTGTGTGTCTGCAGACGTGTGATTGGTCGTTCGTGTCAAAACAAACCTCATATTATTGTAAACTTGTGTCTGAGCTCAGTTTAACTTCCTCCCTGATTTCCCCGAATCTCAAACCGACGCGTTTTTTCTACGAAACCCCCACGCACACACACACACATACACACACACACACACACACACACACACACACACACACACACATACACACATACACACACATACACACACAAACACTTCCTCCCCTTCTGCGCCTGCACCAGTCACTCTGAAACTAACTGTCCCTGCCACGTCTCTGCCACGTCTCTGCACCTGCCACGTCTCTGCACCTGCCACGTCTCTGCACCTGCCACGTCTCTGCACCTGCCGACACACACAGACACTTGTGTGCGTCTAAATCAGCATCTCTACATGTCTTATTATTTTTTAATTTATTTTGGGCAAGTAAAGATTTACATTTATATACAATGGAACATATGACATAAGTGAAATTATAATAGAAAAAAATTATAAATAAAAAAATTAACTATTATTCTTACTATTTTGCCCAAAAAGGAGTGGGAAGAAGAAAACTTATTTAATCCCAGCCCTTCTCTTCATAATCCAACACAATGAGCTTCTTTTGTGTTTTTCAGACGTTTTGAATTAAACTATATGAACTATTTCCAAGTGCAAACAAAGAGGCACTGTTATAGTTTTGGTCGTAGAACATAAATGTACCAACAATGGTAAAGTTCAGGACACAGACGATGGTAAGAAACAACAAACAGAAGTAAAGTAACGGACGACACAAACCAACAATGGTAAAAAAAACAACAAACAAACAAAGTTTTTACGGGGAGTTCGTACATTAGGCAATTTGAAATGTCCAAACCCTCTAAAATGATAAGTTCTCTCTCTCATTTTGAATAAGCTTTGAATATGACGTGGGAGTAAATTATTGAAAGCTCTGAATAAAATGACCAGTGTATAATATTGTACAAGTTCAGGAATTTTGAGGAGCTTGGATTGAATAAAAAGATTGTGGGTGTGTTAAAAAAAAACAACTTTATGGATGATTGGCAAAGCTCGTTTCTGTAACATGATCAATGGATGAAGTGTCCCTCACACTTCAACACTTCTGTGAAATAAAAGAACCAATGAACAGTCAAACGTACGAAGGGCATTTTGATCAAGGTCATATGTCACTTTGTTTACTACACGTTTGTCTAACGTGGGCCTTAAATGATAATTTACTGTCTATTATAACTCCCAGGAATTTATTTTCATTTACATTTTCTATTTGGACACCTTCAATCAAAATGTGTAACTCTGTGTTAATCTTGTGACTACCAAACATCGTTGCCTTGGTCTTACTCAAGTTTAATGACAATTATTTATATCCATCCACTTTTTAATTTTGTTCAGCTCCTCATTCAGACTTTTATGAGTTCATTATAATTGTGACTGCTATAAAATATGTTGGTGTCATCTGCAAAGAGAATAAGTTTTAGGGATTGAGATACAGTAAATATATCATTTATGTAAATATTGAACAGTTTGGGTCCCAGAACAGACCCCTGGGGGACTCCACAAGCAATGCCGAGGTTTTTTGATGTATACTTGTATACTGTTAGAGTTTATGTAGTAATATTGAGTGATTGATCGTATCAAAGGCTTTCTTAAGGTCAATAAAAATACCAGCAGCATATTTATTGTCGTCTAGTGCATTTGTGATTCTCTCTATTGCATCGATTATTACCATTGAGGTGGTTCTTTGCGTCCTAAACCCGTATTGTCCTTCATTAATTATTTGATATTTGTCAATAAACTTTTCGAGACGTGAGTTGAAGAGTTTTTCAAGAATTTTTGAAAACTGTGGCAGTAGGGAAATTGGCCTGTAGTTTGTAAAACTATGTTTATGAATATTGGTATTACTTTGGCAATTTTCATTTTATTGGGGAAACTCCCAGACTGAAAGGATAAGTTGCAGATGTGGGTAAAGGGCTTAATAATGTTATTTATTACTTTTTTAACTAGTATCATGTCTATATCATGACAGTCCTTGGATACTTTACTTTTACATTTCAGAACAATGTTTGTGACCTGTTCATTTGTTGCTGATATGAAGATTGAATGTGGATTTTTTTCGACATTTTGTTAACACTGTAAAGTTACCTGATCTGGATTTTTTGTTGCCAACTCTGGGCCAACATTTACAGAAAAAATATAGAACCGATTTACTACATCATTTGCATTTTGAATTTCATCATTTTTGTCAATGAAGTAGTCAGGATATGAGTCTGGTCAAGTGGTAACGAGGGAAACAGGGTCAGATTTTTGACATTCAAATGTCTCTTATTCAGAAACTAGAGGAACTATTGAAATAAGTAAAGTATCAGAATGTAGGAAAGAGTTACACTCCAACAGGGTCAAGTTAAACCTGTGAGATTCTTTCAAGTTGTTGACAAAAAATTTAAAAACTCATGTCGGTAACGGAGGGAATGAAATATGCAGCACTTTTTGGTCAATAAATCCAAACAGTGATAACTCTTGGTTCTCACTTCCATATCCTTAACAAACTGGTTTGAATATTTGCTTCATATAGTTTTCTACCATATGGTACAAGATTAGGTTGAAAAACCTCTGACTTTTTGACTCATGAGATTTTTTATTAAGAAAGTTCATGGTAACGGAGGGAAAAGTAACGGAGGGAAAATTGTACAAACAAGTAGAAGGTGCAGGATTTTACATCATTTGTCACTTTTTTCTTCTGAAAACTTTAATATTACTTCAAAATGAAAGAAACTATTTCTATAAAATATGTCAGTCCTTCCAAGAACATTTTGATCATTTTAAATACTTTTTTTTTTTTTAAAATCATGAACCTTCATCAACAGTTCAAAGATGGAATAGCACAAGATATGATGAAATACAAACATTTATTTACATGATTTGCAGGTCTGTGAAATTTGGGAAATAATTTTTGTTCCATGTTTCATTCATGGTCTGTTTAAAACATATGGAACTTTAGAACCAAAAATGGAACAGAAAAAAGGTGAACAGTTTGATAAACTCGAGAACATATGTATCTGTTCAATACACTTTTATATCAGATGAATTCACTTGATTTTTTGGCCTTGTTGTTTACTTCTGCTGGACCGGGGCTCAGTAGGTTCACTTTGTAGGTCCTAGTTTAATTAGTTTATTCAGTGTTTCCCATGTTCCTTTTATATTGTTTCTATTTTCATGTAATATTTTCTTATAGTATAATTACTTGCTCGCTCTGATTATGTCTGTTAACTTATTTTTGTACTTTGTTCTGCTTCTTTTGTTTTTGACTTTATACATTTTTTATACTGATTATTTTTCTTTTTACAAGCATTAATAGTTGGGCTGTTTGTACGTTTGCTATTTACACACAGTTCTATGACTATATGTTTATTATACAACAACAGGAATGTATCTATAAAGTTATGAAATGCTTGGTCCACGTCTGTTTCTCTATAGATTTTACTCCAATCCTGAAGCATTAGACTGTTGTTCACAGAGTTAATAGCTTCTTCAGTTTTTGTTCGTTTATAAATTGATTTCTTTCCCTCCTTGATTTTTTGGAGATCATAGTCAAAACAATGAAGACCGTACGACGGCCGTTTCATTCTGTTGAGTCCAACACAGGAACATCTCATTCTGCTCACTGAGGTACTGATTCGATGATCACCTGAACCAAATATTTAAGGAGGAAAAGTATAAACCACTGCTGTGTTCATCAGTCTCCTCCTGATAACTGGAATCAAATAATA
>NW_026571515.1:202653-214653 GCF_026225935.1 Boleophthalmus pectinirostris | reverse complement strand
TCGGGTTGGAGGTGGTGGTGGAGATGGAGGTGGTGGAACTGTTACACTGGAGGATGGAGGAGATGTTTGAAGGACAGGAGTCCAGGGTCCAGAGGGGAAGCGACGGAAAACTGAGACACAGAAACAGGAGGATTTACTGCTGTGGAAAACAAAGCTTTACACATCGTCTGAAACTGGAACTTCCAGTTAATACATGTGTGTACATGTGTGTACATGTGTGTACATGTGTGTACATGTGTGTACATGTGTGTGTGTACATGTGTGTGTGTACATGTGTGTACATGTGTGTACATGTGTGTACATGTGTGTACATGTGTGTGTACATGTGTGTGTACATGTGTGTACATGTGTGTACATGTGTGTGTACATGTGTGTACATGTGTGTACATGTGTGTGTGTGTACATGTGTGTACATGTGTGTGTACATGTGTGTACATGTGTGTACACATGTGTGTGTACATGTGTGTACATGTGTGTACATGTGTGTGTACATGTGTGTACATGTGTGTGTACATGTGTGTACATGTGTGTACATGTGTGTACATGTGTGTACATGTGTGTGTACATGTGTGTACATGTGTGTACATGTGTGTGTGTGTGTACATGTGTGTACAGTGTGTGTGTGTACATGTGTGTGTGTGTGTACATGTGTGTACATGTGTGTACATGTGTGTGTGTGTGTACATGTGTGTGTGTGTACATGTGTGTGTACATGTGTGTACATGTGTGTGTGTGTGTACATGTGTGTACATGTGTGTGTGTGTACATGTGTGTGTACATGTGTGTACATGTGTGTGTACATGTGTGTACATGTGTGTACATGTGTGTACATGTGTGTGTACATGTGTGTGTGTGTGTACATGTGTGTGTGTGTACATGTGTGTGTACATGTGTGTACATGTGTGTACATGTGTGTGTACATGTGTGTGTACATGTGTGTACATGTGTGTACATGTGTGTACATGTGTGTACATGTGTGTACATGTGTGTACATGTGTGTACATGTGTGTACATGTGTGTGTACATGTGTGTACATGTGTGTACATGTGTGTACATGTGTGTACATGTGTGTACATGTGTGTGTACATGTGTGTACATGTGTGTACATGTGTGTACATGTGTGTGTACATGTGTGTGTACATGTGTGTACATGTGTGTACATGTGTGTGTACATGTGTGTACATGTGTGTGTACATGTGTGTACATGTGTGTGTACATGTGTGTGTACATGTGTGTGTACATGTGTGTACATGTGTGTACATGTGTGTACATGTGTGTACATGTGTGTACATGTGTGTGTGTGTGTACATGTGTGTACATGTGTGTACATGTGTGTGTGTGTACAGTGTGTGTGTGTACATGTGTGTACATGTGTGTGTACATGTGTGTGTACATGTGTGTACATGTGTGTACATGTGTGTGTGTGTACATGTGTGTGTACATGTGTGTACATGTGTGTACATGTGTACATGTGTGTACATGTGTGTGTACATGTGTGTACATGTGTGTGTACATGTGTGTACATGTGTGTGTACATGTGTGTACATGTGTGTACATGTGTGTACATGTGTGTGTACATGTGTGTACATGTGTGTACATGTGTGTGTACATGTGTGTACATGTGTGTGTACATGTGTGTGTACATGTGTGTGTACATGTGTGTACATGTGTGTGTACATGTGTGTACATGTGTGTACATGTGTGTACATGTGTGTGTGTGTGTACATGTGTGTACATGTGTGTGTACATGTGTGTGTACATGTGTGTACATGTGTGTGTACATGTGTGTGTGTGTACATGTGTGTGTGTGTACATGTGTGTACATGTGTGTACATGTGTGTGTACATGTGTGTACATGTGTGTGTACATGTGTGTGTGTGTACATGTGTGTACATGTGTGTACATGTGTGTGTACATGTGTGTACATGTGTGTGTACATGTGTGTGTGTGTACATGTGTGTACATGTGTGTACATGTGTGTACATGTGTGTGTACATGTGTGTGTACATGTGTGTGTACATGTGTGTACATGTGTGTGTGTGTACATGTGTGTGTACATGTGTGTACATGTGTGTACATGTGTGTGTGTGTGTACATGTGTGTACATGTGTGTGTGTGTACATGTGTGTGTACATGTGTGTACATGTGTGTACATGTGTGTGTACATGTGTGTACATGTGTGTACATGTGTGTGTGTGTGTACATGTGTGTACATGTGTGTACATGTGTGTGTACATGTGTGTGTACATGTGTGTGTACATGTGTGTACATGTGTGTGTACATGTGTGTGTACATGTGTGTACATGTGTGTGTGTGTACATGTGTGTGTGTGTGTACATGTGTGTGTGTGTGTACATGTGTGTACATGTGTGTACATGTGTGTACATGTGTGTGTACATGTGTGTGTGTGTACATGTGTGTACATGTGTGTACATGTGTGTGTGTGTACATGTGTGTGTACATGTGTGTACATATGTGTACATGTGTGTACATGTGTGTGTACATGTGTGTACATGTGTGTTTACATGTGTGTGTACATGTGTGTGTACATGTGTGTACATGTGTGTACATGTGTGTGTACATGTGTGTGTACATGTGTGTATGTGTGTGTACATGTGTGTGTACATGTGTGTACATGTGTGTACATGTCTGTACATGTGTGTGTAAGTGTGTGCGTAAGTATGTGTGTAAATGTGTGTGTAAGTGTGTGTGTAAACTGTATAACAACTCAGCCTTATGTCACAGATAATACTCCCTACACTCTAAGCCCCTCCCACCTCGTGTTGAAGGCGCTGATGTCCAGGGCGGCGCCGCAGCGTCTCCGGGAGCACACGGCGTCGGCGGCGTTTCGGTTCCAGGCGCCGGACGACGAGAGCCAGAACATCTGAGAGGACGACACCATCACCTGACCCGAGCAGAACCCTCCGACCAGGAGAACCTCCTGATGACCTGCACTCACACACGCCCAGATGCCCTCCCGTTACTCCTGATGCCCTCCCGTTACTCCTGATGCCCTCCCGTTACTCCTGATGCCCTCCCGTTACTCCTGATGCCCTCCCGTTACTCCTGATGAAATACTGAAATATAAATATTTCGCATTGTTTAATGTGATGATACAGGATTGATATCGTGGGCTGCTGTATCGATATCGATCAGTCGCCAAGAGTATTTTTAGTAAATTTTTTTAATAATTATTTTGTGACAGGTTCAGTTTTGTCAAAGTGAAATTCAGATTTTTGTCAAGTTCTTCACATTGACTAAACACAGAGGAATCCAAGTGAGGGCTGAAGTTTTGTTGCTTGTTTAGAGAAAGGAAACTTGTTTATTGTTTCCTCGTCCAGAGAAGTGGACAGGGTCTGACAGGCGCTGTGACAGGCGCTGTGACAGGCGCTGTGACAGGCGCTGTGACAGGCGCTGTGACAGGCGCTGTGACAGGCGTTACCTTCACAGGTGAGGTCGACGATCTGGTCGTCTCGCGGCGATCTCGTGGTTTCGATGATGTTGCATTGGCTGAGGCTCTGGACGGTGCCGGTGCATCTGAAGGTCTTGTCTAAAAAGGGGTGTGGCCCGTTGGTGAAGCGCGGTGGGGAGGCGGGGCCCGTCGTCACGGCGCCGCAGCCCAGCTCCTTGCACGCCACCGCCGAATTTTCCGGCGTCCAACTGCTACTGCGAAACTTCTGCCACTGCCCCTCGAAATAAACCTCCAACCGACCAGAGCAGCGACTCGGACCGTCCTCAAGGCGGAGCTGTAGAGAACCTGAGGGGTCAGAGGGTCAGAGGAGAGGTCAGAGGGAGTCGGGGGGGTCAGAGGAGGGGTCAGAGGGTCAGAGGGAGTCGGGGGGGTCAGAAGGGGTCATACGGGAGCAGATGACGTAGGCTTGCTGGCTGCAGGGGAGGGGGTCAGTGGGGTCAGAGGGGGTCAGAGAGGTCAGAGATTCAGAGGGGGTCAGAGAGGATCAGTGGGGTCAGAGGGGGTCAGTGGAGTCAGAGGGGTCTGGGGTCAGACGGGGTCAGAGGGAGTTAGTGGGGTCAGAGGGGGTCAGTGGGGTCAGAGGGGTCAGTGGGGTCAGAGGGAGTCAGTGGGGTCAGAGGGGGTCAGAGGGAGTCAGTGGGGTCAGAGGGGGTCAGTGGGGTCAGTGGGGTCATACCGGAGCAGATGACGTAGGCGTGCTGGCTGCAGGGGAGGGGGGTGGAGCTGTGTCTGGCTTTACAAAACCACAAAGACAAGTCGTGTTCAGAGCAGCTCACGTAATCCAAGAACGAAGAAGAGGAAGGGGAAGACAAAGAGGCACTTTGAAGTGAAGAACTGACCACCTGAAAGAGAAAGAGAGAGAGTTAACAGAGAGGAGGAGGGTACCCACACACACAGACACACACACAAACATACACACACTGACCTGTCCACACTGCAGTTGGGCGCACACTATGTCAAAGTTCGGTTTTTTTCCATTGAGTGGCACAAACTGGAGACTGCTCCTCCTGCTGCTTCACCTGAACCGTCCCATAACAGACACTGGGCTTCCCTTTGGAGGTGAGGAGAACACTCACACGTCCTGACAACACACAACACACTCTGAGAACAAGCACACGTCCTGACAACACACAACACACTCTGACAACACACACACGTCCTGACAACACACAACACACTCTGAGAACACTCACACGTCCTGACAACACACAACACACTCTGAGAACACTCACACATCCTGACAACACACAACACACTCTGAGAACACTCACATGTCCTGACAACACACAACACACTCTGAGAACACTCACACGTCCTGACAACACACAACACACTCTGAGAACAAGCACACGTCCTGACAACACACAACACACTCTGACAACACACACACGTCCTGACAACATACAACACACTCTGAGAACACTCACACGTCCTGACAACACACAACACACTCTGAGAACACTCACACGTCCTGACAACACACAACACACTCTGAGAACACACACACGTCCTGACAACACACAACACACTCTGAGAACACTCACACGTCCTGACAACACACAACACACTCTGAGAACACTCACACGTCCTGACAACACACAATACACTCTGAGAACACGCACACGTCCTGACAACACAAAACACTCTGAGAACACGCACACGTCCTGACAATACACAACACACTCTGAGAACACGCACACGTCCTGACAACACACAACACACTCTGAGAACACTCACACGTCCTGACTACACACAACACACTCTGAGAACACGCACACGTCCCGACAACACAAAACACACAACACACTCTGAGAACACGCACAAGTCCTGACAGCACACAACACACTCTGAGAACACGCACACGTCCTGACAACACACAACACACTCTGAGAACACACACACGTCCCGACAACACAAAACACACAACACACTCTGAGAACACGCACACGTCCCGACAACACAAAACACACAACACACTCTGAGAACACGCACACGTCCTGACAACACAGAACACACTCTGAGAACACGCACACGTCCTGACAACACACAACACACTCTGAGAACACACACACGTCCTGACAACACACAACACACTCGGAGAACACGCACATGTCCTGACAACACACAACACACTCTGAGAAGACGCACACGTCCTGACAACACACAACACCTGTGTGTGTTGTTGTGCGTCTGTGTGTGTTGTTGTGCGTCTGTGTGTGTCTCTGTGTGTGTTGTTGTGCGTCTGTGTGTGTGTTGTTGTGCGTCTGTGTGTGTTGTTGTTGTGTGTGTGTGTTGTGCGTCTGTGTGTGTTGTCTGTGTGTGTTGTTGTGCGTCTGTGTGTGTGTTGTACGTCTGTGTGTGTTGTTGTGCGTCTGTGTGTGTTGTGTTGTGTCTGTGTGTGTTGTTGTGCGTCTGTGTGTGGTTGTTGTGCGTCTGTGTGTGTTGTTGTGCGTCTGTGTGTGGTTGTTGTGCGTCTGTTGTGTGTCTGTGTGTGTTGTTGTGCGTCTGTGTGTGGTTGTTGTGTGTCTGTGTGTGTTGTTGTGCGTCTGTATGTGGTTGTGGTACCGGAGCAGGTCAGGTGTGTGTGTGTTGTTGTGCGTCTGTGTGTGTTGTTGTGCGTCTGTGTGTGGTTGTTGTGCGTCTGTGTGTGTTGTTGTGCGTCTGTGTGTGGTTGTTGTGCGTCTGTGTGTGGTTGTGGTACCGGAGCAGGTCAGGTGTGTGTTGTTGTGCGTCTGTGTGTGGTTGTGGTACCGGAGCAGGTCAGGTGTGTGTTGTTGTGCGTCTGTGTGTGGTTGTGGTACCGGAGCAGGTCAGGTGTGTGTTGTTGTGCGTCTGTGTGTGTGTTGTTGTGCGTCTGTGTGTGTTGTTGTGCGTCTGTGTGTGGTTGTGGTACCGGAGCAGGTCAGGTGTGTGTTGTTGTGCGTCTGTGTGTGGTTGTTGTGCGTCTGTGTGTGTTGTTGTGCGTCTGTGTGTGTTGTTGTGCGTCTGTGTGTGGTTGTGGTACCGGAGCAGGTCAGGTGTGTGTTGTTGTGCGTCTGTGTGTGGTTGTGGTACCGGAGCAGGTCAGGTGTGTGTTGTTGTGCGTCTGTGTGTGGTTGTGGTACCGGAGCAGGTCAGGTGTGTGTTGTTGTGCGTCTGTGTGTGGTTGTGGTGTCAGGTCTGGTGTGTGTTGTTGTGCGTCTGTGTGTGGTTGTGGTACCGGAGCAGGTCAGGTGTGTGTTGTTGTGCGTCTGTGTGTGTGTTGTTGTGCGTCTGTGTGTGTGTTGTTGTGCGTCTGTGTGTGTTGTTGTTGTGCGTCTGTGTGTGTTGTTGTGCGTCTGTGTGTGTGGTTGTGGTACCGGAGCAGGTCAGTTGTGTGTGTTGTTGTGCGTCTGTGTGTGGTTGTGGTACCGGAGCAGGTCAGGTGTGTGTGTTGTGTGTGTGTTGTTGTGCGTCTGTGTGTGGTTGTTGTGCGTCTGTGTGTGTTGTTGTGCGTCTGTGTGTGTTGTTGTGCGTCTGTTGTGTGTGTGGTGTTGTTGTGCGTCTGTGTGTGTGTTGTTGTGCGTCTGTGTGTGTTGTTGTGCGTCTGTGTGTGGTTGTTGTGCGTCTGTGTGTGTTGTTGTGCGTCTGTGTGTGGTTGTTGTGCGTCTGTGTGTTGTTGTTGTGCGTCTGTGTGTGGTTGTTGTACCGGAGCAGGTCAGGTGTGTGTTGTTGTGCGTCTGTGTGTGTGTTGTTGTGCGTCTGTGTTGTGTGTGCAGGTCTGTGTGTGTTGTTGTGCGTCTGTGTGTGGTTGTGGTACGGAGCAGGTCAGGTGTGTGTTTGTTGTGCGTCTGTGTGTGGTTGTGGTACCGGAGCAGGTCAGGTGTGTGTTGTTGTGCGTCTGTGTGTGGTTGTGGTACCGGAGCAGGTCAGGTGTGTGTTGTTGTGCGTCTGTGTGTGGTTGTTGGTACCGAGCAGGTCAGGTGTGTGTTGTTGTGCGTCTGTGTGTGTGGTTTGTGGTACCGGAGCAGGTCAGGTGTGTGTTGTTGTGCGTCTGTGTGTGGTTGTGGTACCGGAGCAGGTCAGGTGTGTGTTGTTGTGCGTCTGTGTGTGGTTGTGGTACCGGAGCAGGTCAGGTGTGTGTTGTTGTGCGTCTGTGTGTGGTTGTGGTACCGGAGCAGGTCAGGTGTGTGTGTTGTGTGCGTCTGTTGTGTGTGTGTTGTTGTGCGTCTGTGTGTGTTGTTGTGCGTCTGTGTGTGTTGTTGTGCGTCTGTGTGTGGTTGTGGTACCGGAGCAGGTCAGGTGTGTGTTGTTGTGCGTCTGTGTGTGGTTGTGGTACCGGAGCAGGTCAGGTGTGTGTTGTTGTGCGTCTGTGTGTGTGTGTGTGTTGTGTACCGGAGCAGGTCAGGTGTGTGTTGTTGTGCGTCTGTGTGTGGTTGTGGTACCGGAGCAGGTCAGGTGTGTGTTGTTGTGCGTCTGTGTGTGGTTGTGGTACCGGAGCAGGTCAGGTGTGTGTTGTTGTGCGTCTGTGTGTGGTTGTGGTACCGGAGCAGGTCAGGTGTGTGTTGTTGTGCGTCTGTGTGTGGTTGTGGTACCGGAGCAGGTCAGGTGTGTGTTGTTGTGCGTCTGTGTGTGGTTGTGGTAGTCTCCACAGAACATTTGTTGACACCAGGTCTTCAGTCGCTCCTTGGTCTGGTTCTGGTTCTGGTCCAGGTTCTGGATCGGGCTCCAGGATCCTGAGACCTTCTGCTCCAGGATCCCAGAGCAAAGGTTCTGTCTGTTCCCCCGAAGACGAACCTCCTGGTGATCTGCAAAAGACAGGGTTTAGACCTGGTTCAGTCCTGGTTTAGTCCTGGTTTAGACCTGGTTCAGTACTGGTTTAGTCCTGGTTTAGACCTGGTTCAGTCCTGGTTTAGTCCTGGTTTAGACCTGGTTTAGACTGGTGGTTTAGTCCTGGTTTAGACCTGGTTTAGTCCTGGTTTAGTCCTGGTTTAGACCTGGTTAGTCCTGGTTTTAGACCTGGTTTAGTCCTGGTTTTAGTCCTGGTTTAGACCTGGTTTAGTCCTGGTTTAGTCCTGGTTTTAGACCTGGTTTAGTACCTGGTTTAGTCCTGGGTTTAGACCTGGTTTCAGTCCTGGTTTAGTCCTGGTTTAGACCTGGTTTCAGTCCTGGTTTAGTCCTGGTTTAGACCTGGTTTAGTCCTGGTTTAGACCTGGTTTAGTCCTGGTTTAGTCCTGGTTTTAGTCCTGGTTTAGTCCTGGTTTAGTCCTGGTTTAGTCCTGGTTTAGACCTGGTTTAGTCCTGGTTTAGTCCTGGTTTAGTCCTGGTTTAGACCTGGTTTAGTCTTAGTTTTAGTCCTGGTTTAGTCCTGGTTTAGTCCTGGTTTAGACCTGGTTTAGACCTGGTTTAGTCCTGGTCTAGTCCTGGTTTAGTCCTGGTTTAGTCCTGGTTTAGTCCTGGTTTAGTCCTGGTTTAGACCTGGTTTAGTCCTGGTTTAGACCTGGTTTTAGTCCTGGTTTAGTCCTGGTTAGGACCTGGTTTAGTCCTGGTTTAGTTTGACCTGGTTTAGACCTGGTTTAGTTTAGTCCTGGTTTAGTCCTGGTTTAGACCTGGTTTAGTCCTGGTTTAGTCCTGGTTTAGAGTCCTGGTTTAGTCCTGGTTTAGTCCTGGTTTAGAGTCCTGGTTTAGTCCTGGTTTAGACCTGGTTTAGTCCTGGTTTAGTCCTGGTTTAGTCCTGGTTTAGTCCTGGTTTAGTCCTGGTTTAGTCCTGGTTTAGACCTGGTTTAGTCCTGGTTTAGTCCTGGTTTAGTCCTGGTTTAGTCCTGGTTTAGTCCTGGTTTAGTCCTGGTTAGTCCTGGTTTAGTCCTGGTTTAGACCTGGTTTAGTCCTGGTTTAGTCCTGGTTTAGTCCTGGTTTAGTCCTGGTTAGTCCTGGTTAGTCCTGGTTTAGTCCTGGTTAGTCCTGGTTTTAGTCCTGGTTAGTCCTGGTTTAGTCCTGGTTTAGTCCTGGTTTAGTCCTGGTTTAGTCCTGGTTTAGTCCTGGTTTAGTCCTGGGTTTAGTTTAGTCCTGGTTTAGTCCTGGTTTAGTCCTGGTTAGTCCTAGTCCTGGTTTAGTCCTGGTTCTAGTCCTGGTTTAGTCCTGGTTTAGTCCTGGTTTAGTCCTGGTTTAGTCTGGTCTAGTCCTGGTCTAGTCCTGGTTTAGTCCTGGTCTAGTCCTGGTTTAGTCCTGGTTTAGTCCTAGTCTAGTCCTGGTTTAGTCCTGGTTTAGTCCTGGTTTAGTCCTGGTTTAGTCCTGGTTTAGTCCTGGTGGTTAGTCCTGGTCTAGTCCTGGTGGTCTAGTCCTGTTTAGTCTAGTCCTGGTCTAGTCCTGGTTTAGTCCTGGTTTAGTCCTGGTTAGTCCTAGTCCTGGTTTAGTCCTGGTTTAGTCCTGGTCCTGGTTTAGTCCTGGTAGTCCTGGTCTAGTCCTGGTCTAGTCCTGGTCTAGTCCTGGTTTAGTCCTGGTCTAGTCCTGGTTTAGTCCTGGTTTAGTCCTGGTCTAGTCCTGGTCTAGTCCTGGTCTAGTCCTGGTTTAGTCCTGGTTTAGTCCTAGTCTAGTCCTGGTTTAGTCCTGGTTTAGTCCTGGTCTAGTCCTGGTCTAGTCCTTAGTCTAGTCCTGGTCTAGTCCTGGTTTAGTCCTGGTTTAGTCCTGGTCTAGTCCTGGTTTAGTCCTGGTTAGTCCTGGTCTAGTCCTGGTTTAGTCCTGGTCCTTTAGTCCTGGTCTAGTCCTGGTCTAGTCCTGGTTAGTCCTGGTTTAGTCCTGGTTTAGTCCTGTCTAGTCTGGTTTAGTCCTGGTTTAGTCCTGGTCTAGTCCTGGTTTAGTCCTGGTCTAGTCCTGGTTTAGTCCTGGTTTAGTCCTGGTCTAGTCCTGGTTAGTCCTGGTTTAGTCCTGGTTTAGTCCTGGTCTAGTCCTGGTTAGTCCTGGTTTAGTCCTGGTTTAGTCCTGGTTTAGTCCTGGTTTAGTCCTGGTTAGTCCTGGTTTAGTCCTGGTCTGGTTTAGTCCTGGTTTAGTCCTGGTTTAGTCCTGGTTTAGTCCTGGTTTAGTCCTGGTTTAGTCCTGTTTAGTCCTGGTCTAGTCCTGGTCTAGTCCTGGTTTAGTCCTGGTGGTTAGTCCTGGTTTAGTCCTGGTTTAGTCCTGGTCTAGTCCTGTTAGTCCTTTAGTCCTGGTTCTAGTCCTGGTTTAGTCCTGGTTAGTCCTGGTCTAGTCCTGGTTTAGTCCTGGTCTAGTCCTGGTTTAGTCCTGGTTTAGTCCTGGTTTAGTCCTGGTCTAGTCCTGGTTTAGTCCTGGTTTAGTCCTGGTTTAGTCCTGGTCTAGTCCTGGTTAGTCCTGGTTTAGTCCTGGGTGGTTAGTCCTGGTTTAGTCCTGGTTTAGTCCTGGTCTAGTCCTGGTCTGGTTTAGTCCTGGTTTAGTCCTGGTCTAGTCCTGGTTTAGTCCTGGTTAGTCCTGGTCTAGTCCTGGTCTAGTCTGGTTTAGTCCTGGTTAGTCCTGGTTTAGTCCTGGTCTAGTCCTGGTTTAGTCCTGGTTTAGTCCTGGTTTAGTCCTGTCTAGTCCTGGTTTAGTCCTGGTCTAGTCCTGGTTTAGTCCTGGTTTAGTCCTGGTTTAGTCCTGGTCTAGTCCTGGTTTAGTCCTGGTTTAGTCCTGGTTAGTCCTGGTCTAGTCCTGGTCTAGTCCTGGTTTAGTCCTGGTTTAGTCCTGGTTTAGTCCTGGTTAGTCCTGGTTTAGTCTGGTTAGTCCTGGTCTAGTCCTGGTTTAGTCCTGGTTTAGTCCCTGGTCTAGTCCTGGTTTAGTCCTGGTTTAGTCCTGGTTTAGTCCTGGTTAGTCCTGGTTTAGTCCTGGTTAGTCCTGGTCTAGTCCTGGTTAGTCCTGGTTAGTCCTGGTTTAGTCCTGGTCTAGTCCTGTTTAGTCCTGGTTTAGTCCTGGTTTAGTCCTGGTTTAGTCCTGGTTTAGTCCTGGTCTAGTCCTGGTTTAGTCCTGGTCTAGTCCTGGTTAGTCCTGGTTTAGTCCTGGTTTAGTCCTGGTCTTACCGGTGCAGTAGACGTAGGCGGATGAGGAGCAGGTCCCTTTTTTCGGGGAGCACTGCCACAGGTTCTTTTCGTCACCCAAACATTTTACCGTGTATCCAGACCTGGACCCGGACCCAGACCCGGACCCGGACCCGGACCCAGACCCAGACCCGGACCCAGACCTGGACCCGGACCCAGACCCAGACCCTGGACCTGGACTCGGGTAAGATCCAGGGCGCGATTTCTTTCAGTTCACCACATCCCAAAGACCGACACAGAACCTTCCCCTCCAAGTCGTCTGAGAAAACAAGAGACAGAACCAGAACTGAACCAGGACTGAACCAGGACTAAACCAGGACTAAACCAGGACTAAACCAGGACTAAACCAGGACTAAACCAGGTCTAAACCAGGAAACCAGGACTAAACCAGGACTAAACCAGGACTAAACCAGGACTAAACCAGGACTAAACCAGGACTAAACCAGGACTAAACCAGGACTAGACCAGGACTAAACCAGGACTAAACCAGGA
>NW_026571515.1:195153-197653 GCF_026225935.1 Boleophthalmus pectinirostris | reverse complement strand
TACACACAACACACACCTGTACACACATAAACACACACATGTGTACACACAACACACAAACACACACATGTGTACACACAACACACACCTGTACACACACAAACACACACGTGTACCCACAACACACCTGTACACACACAAACACACCTGTACACACAAAAACACATACATGTGTACCCACAACACCCACCTGTACACACACAAACACACACGTGTGCCCACAACACACACCTGTACACACAAACACACCTGTACACACACAAACACACCTGTACACACACAAACACACACATGTGTACCCACAACACACACCTGTACACACACACACACACACCTGTACACACATACACACAGGAGTTGTGTTTGTTTCATTCACATGTTTCACACACAAAAGACTTCTTCTCTCAGACTGAAACCACCTTGTGATGTCATCGTGTGGTGATACAGGAAGTGCTCCACTGTGTTTTTAAACTCCACACTTCACCTTCACTAGAATCATCTGGAACGTTTCAGTCCTCGAGTCGTTGATCTGGACTGAACTAAAGAGAAAATGTTCACTTGATGACATCACGAGGTGGTTTGGAGTTTTGCAGATGTAACAGACCCAGAATAAACAAACAAACAAACACGAGTCCAGATCTGAGTGTGACGAGAACAACAACATAACAACAACAACACAACAACAACAGAACAACAACAACACAACAACAACAGAAAAACAACAACAACAACAACAACACAACAAACAACAACAACAACAACAACAACAACAACACAACATAACAACAACAACATAACAACAACATAACAACAACAACACAACAACAACATAACATTAGAAGCACAAAACATGTTTGTGCTTCAGGAGCATTTAACTCAAAGTTCTGCGACAGAAGAAACATAAACACAGGTGGCAGGTGTAGGGGCAGGTGCAGGTGTAGGGGCAGGTGCAGGTGTGCAGGTGTAGGGGCAGGTGCAGGTGTAGGGGCAGGTGTAGGGCAGGTGTAGGGGCAGGTGAAGTACCTGTATGAAGCCCTCACAGGGGTTGGAGCCGTTGCTCAGGATCAGTCTGGGCTCTTTACCTGCAAACACACACACACACACACACACACACACACAGACACACACAATAACACACAAACACACACCGACACACACACACAAACACACACACACAACAACACACACACAGACACACACAAACACACACAACAACACACACACACACACAACAACACACACACACAAACACACACAACAACACACACACACACACACACAACACACACACACACACACACACACACACAACACACACACACAAACACACATAACAACACACACACACAAACACACACAACAACACACACACACAAACACACACCGACACACACACACAGACACACACACCAACACACACACACAGACACACACAACAACACACAACAACACACACAGACACAGAGTTAAACTTAAGGAACATGACAGAAAACTCAAAAGTACTTGGAGTATTTAGTTTTTAAGTGACACTCTGACCCCTAACCGACCTCTGACCTCTGACCCCTCGTACCTTGAGCGAGTGTCGGCGCAGGAACACACAGGAGCAGCAGCAGGAGCCACATCACGGCTCTCGGCTCAGGATCCCTCCGCTCAGAAAAACAGTCCCTCTGAATCTGAAGAAGAAAACGAACGAAGATCAAGACCTGAAAAGAAAAAGAGAAGAAATCAAGAGAAGAAAGAAACACAAACACACACACACACAAACACACAAACACACACAATAACACACACAAACACACACACACACAAACACACACAAACACACAGTCAAGAAAATCATTTACATAAAAACAGATCAAATGAATGATGTTCCAATAAAAAACAAATTCATTCAGAACAATTATTTAATCATTTTTTTAAAAATCTAATTAAATAAAAATATGTTTCATAAAATCTAAAAATATATATATTAAATTAATTTTAATAAAAGACATTAAAATGTAACCTGTTCCTCTCAGACAAAAAGAATCAGTGAAAAAACTCTGAAATAATCTGAACAAACACAAAAGAGTCTGAGTCCCAGCGCCGCACCTGAGTCCAGGTCCGAGTCTGAGTCTGGGTCTTGGTCTGGGTCTTGGTTTTGATCTGAGGACCTTTTCATTTTTCTTAAAACACAAATCTGTTTTCCAGCGCAAAGACCCTGACCCCGTCTCTGACCCCGACCCCGTCTCTTTAAAAATAAAATCTCCTGCACTTTTCTGAACTCAGGAAATCACTCGTCTTGAGAAACACAGAGAAGAAAACACAGATAAATAAATATAGAGAAGAAATCATAGGTATAAATATAGATAAATATAGATATTGTATGTGACGGGCCCCGGGGCCCCACATGTTTTATTTTGTCTCTGAATAATGATTTAAACAGCCACAGTCATATTTTCAGGCGACTCTGAGACTGAATCTGTTTCTTTCTCAAACTGAGTCTGAAAAACTGAGTTGG
>NW_026571515.1:187653-190153 GCF_026225935.1 Boleophthalmus pectinirostris | reverse complement strand
GGTTCGAGTCTGGACCAGGACCAGGACCAGGACCAGGTCTGGTCTGCAGACTGAAGATCTGTCTGGTCCATCAGAGAAGAACCGACTTAGAGAAAGACCTGAGCAGGAGACCAGAGGGAAACTCCTCAGAAACATGAGCAGATCTTAGATTCTCATGAAGAGTTTGTGGAGCAGATGGAGAAAAGTTCAGAAGGACAAAGTTCTTCCACTGCAGATTCACTCCGGTCACTTCACAAAATAAAACTGTTTGAGTTTTGAGAAACACCTGAACAATCTCACACTGCTGCGAGTCACCAGAGCTCATCTTCATCCTCCTCCTCCTCATCTTCATCCTCCTCCTCCTCATCTTCATCTTCATCCTCCTCCTCCTCATCTTCATCCTCCTCCTCCTCATCTTCATCCTCCTCCTCCTCATCCTCCTCATCTTCATCCTCCTCCTCATCATCTTCATCCTCCTCCTCCTCATCTTCATCCTCCTCCTCATCTTCATCCTCCTCCTCCTCATCTTCATCCTCCTCCTCATCTTCATCTTCATCCTCCTCCTCCTCCTCTTCATCCTCCTCCTCCTCATCTTCATCCTCCTCCTCATCATCTTCATCCTCCTCCTCATCTTCATCCTCCTCCTCCTCATCTTCATCCTCCTCCTCATCATCTTCATCATCTTCATCCTCCTCCTCATCTTCATCCTCCTCCTCATCATCTTCATCCTCCTCATCATCTTCATCCTCCTCATCTTCATCTTCATCCTCCTCATCTTCATCTTCATCCTCCTCATCTTCATCTTCATCCTCCTCCTCATCATCTTCATCCTCCTCCTCATCTTCATCCTCCTCCTCCTCACCTTCATCCTCCTCCTCCTCATCTTCATCCTCCTCATCATCTTCATCCTCCTCCTCCTCATCTTCATCCTCCTCATCATCATCTTCATCCTCCTCCTCATCATCTTCATCCTCCTCATCTTCATCCTCCTCCTCCTCATCTTCATCCTCCTCCTCATCTTCATCCCCTCCATCTTCATCTTCATCCTCCTCATCTTCATCTTCATCCTCCTCCTCCTCATCTTCATCCTCCTCATCATCATCTTCATCCTCCTCATCATCTTCATCCTCCTCATCATCATCTTCATCGTCTCTGTATTTTGTGTTTAATAAAAGGACAAAGGTTTGAGTTTGTGTTTTATTGATTTGTTCTTCGTCTGAGGTTTTAAAACAGACTCAAATCTGTCCCTGATATAATTATTTAATATTTATATTTAATATTTAATATTTATATTTTTGTATTTATATTTATATTTAATATTTATATTTATATTTATATTTAATATTTATATTTAATATTTATATTTAATATTTATATTTATATTTGTATTTGTATTTGTCTCGTGAGATTAAATCAAACGTGTCTCAGAGTCGCTGCCGCACAGAAACATGTTTTATTTTATTTTATTTTTTTAATTCTTCTTCTGGATTCAGTGTTTAAGCAAAACTGTGATGAAACTTTTATTTGAATAAGAAAAGTTTTAACTTTAATTTTACAAACCTGCAGATGTTGAAAAGTTTCAGTAAATATTTGGTCTTTGTGTGTTTCACTTGAACTTTTCTGGAGTAAAACATTTTCAGGAGAAAAATCTGATTCAGATCTGGAGCCTGTTGTGACGTCACACAGAGTCACAGTGGAGGCGTGCGCGTGATACTGCGCGTGTCCACCAGGGGGAGACTCGGGGCTCCGGGTCGGCGGGGCGCGCACGCGGCTCGTGACGCAGACCCCTCCTTGACGTGGCTCCGCACGCGGCACGTGCTGTCACGCCTGCGTCACGCACGCACGCACGCACGCACACCCTCCTCCTCTTCTTCTTCTTCTTCTCTCCTCCAGCGCGTCCTCCTGCAGCGCGTCACGGCCGCAGCGCAGCGCGGACACGGCGCGCCCTGAGCGGCGGGAGATGCGGAGGAGCCTCGCGGCGCGGAGCGCAGGTGAGACGCGCCGCGTGTGTTTGTGTCGCTGCAGGGTCGTCGTGCGCGCGTCAGACGCGTTTGTTGTGATGCTTTAAACCGGATGCCCTGGAGGACCAGAGCGGAAGCGCGACTCCAGCGGCTTGTTGTGATGCGTCATGCCGCGGCCTGATGCGGCAGAGGCGCGCGCTGAGCGGCAGAGGCGGAGGTGAGCGGCAGATGGTCCACGGACACGCGGGGCAGGAGCGTGTGTGGCGCGGTTAGCTTTAGCCTGTTAGCTCCGCGCGTGACGGAGCCTGCGCCGCTTTGACCTTGCAGCGGCAGCGGTAGCGGCAGCGGCGGCGGCGGCAGAGGCGTTTGTTTTGACGCGTCAGATCCGCGCGCGTCAAACTGCGGCGAAGCTTTGATCAGATTCACTGAAACTTGATTTAATTTATCTACGTCACAAGAGCCGCGGAAACTTTAGACCCCCCCCCGTGTGTGTCGGATGCCCTCCCGCCGCAGGAGTCTCTGTGTTTTTTGTTTGAGCACGTGCGCTCTCACGTGCCCGC
>NW_026571515.1:170153-175153 GCF_026225935.1 Boleophthalmus pectinirostris | reverse complement strand
CTCACACACACACCCGACACACACACACACACACCTGACTCACACACCCGACACACACACACACCTGACACACACACCTGACACACACACACCCGACACACGACACACACACACACACACACACCACCCGACACACACACACACACACAACACACCCACACACCCACACACACACACCCACACACACACCACACACACCACACACACACACCCGACACACACACACCCACACACACACACCACACACCACACACACACCCGACACACACACACCTGACACACACACACCTTACTCACACACCCGACACACACACACCCAACACACACACCCGACACACACACCCACACACCTGACACACACACCCTGACTCACACACACCTGACTCACACACCCGACACACACACACCTGACTCACACACACGACACACACACACCCGACAAACACACACCTGACACACACACCTGACTCACACACCCGACACACACACACCCGACACACACACACACCCGACTCACACACACCTGACTCACACACCCGACACACATACACCCGACACACACACACCCGCACACACACACACCGACACACACACCCACACACACACCCGACACACACACCCGACACACACACACGACACACAACCGACTCACACACCAACACACACACACCCGACACACACACCCGACACACACACCCGACACACATACACCCGACACACACACCCGACACACACACCCGACTCACACACCCCACACACACACACCCGACTCACACACACCCGACACACACACACCCGACACACACACCCGACACACACACGACTCACACACCTGACACACACACACACCGACACACACACACACACGACACACACCCGACACACACACACCCGACACACACACACCCGACACACACACACACATACACCCGACACACACACCCGACACACATACACCCGACACACATACACCCGCCACACATACACCCGACACACACACACCCGACACACACACCCGACACACACACCCGACTCACACACCCGACACACACACTCGACTCACACACCTGACACACACACACGGACACACACACACCCGACACACACACCCGACACACACCCGACACACACACACACACACACACCGACACACACACACACACCCGACACACACACACACCACACACACACCTGACACACACACCCGACACACAACACACACACACACACCACACGACACACACCGACACACACACACCGACACACACACACACACACACCCGACACACACACACACCCGACACCCGACACACACACCCGACACACACACACACACACCCGACACACCACACACACACACCGACACACACACTCCCGACACACACACCGACACACACACACCCACACACACACACACACCTGACACACTTTTTTTTTTTTTTTTTTCAGGATTCCAACGTCCAGAACCACAAACTGGAGACGCTCCTCCTGCTGTCCCAGAGCGGCGACAGGGGCGACAGGGGCGACAGGGGCGGGTACAGGCCGCGTGCCGGGGGCTCGGCTCCGGCCTCGGTCTCAGGGGAGAGTCCCGGTGCGGCGGCGGCGGCGGCACTCCCCGGAGGAGGCGGGGCCTCGTGCTCGTGCGGCGGGTCCCCGGCGCGGTCGCTCGCCCGCAGCTCCACCTACACCAAACTGACGGAGGCGGCGCTCGCCCAGAGCTTCCCCTCAACACTTCGGCTCCATGTCGGCCCAAGGCACCGACGACAGCGGCTTCTGCGGCGCCGAGAACGCCCCGCCCACCCCGCTGGCCCGCCCACACCCGCGCCGAGCTGCTGCTGGAGGCGGCGTGTCTGTCCGAGGAGACCGCCTCCCTCCTCAGCGCCTACACCCAGACCTTCGCCTCGCTGCCCCCCTCCCTGCCCCCGTCCGTCGCCCACGCCCTCCCCCCGCCATACCAACAGCCCCGCCCCCTCCCGCACGCCTACTCCCAGACCCTCCCCCACTCCTTCCCCCGCAGCCACCCGTCTCACGCCCCCCTCCACGCGCCGCCCCACTCCTCCACCTGCGAGGGTCTGTGCGGAGGCGACCGCGCCGCCCTCGCCGGCCACGCCCCCCTGGCGGCCGCGTGCCGCTGCTCTCTGCCCGCCCTGAGCTGCGTGAGTCACCAGTGCCTGGCGCACCACCTGTTCCTGCACCCGCTGCGAGAGGCCGGCATCCAGACGGAGAGCTGCCCCGTGCCGGCGAGCGGCGCCTCCGACCTCGACACCATCGCCGAGGTCCGAACCTTCAGGTCCCAGGCCTGCAGCCCCACCTCCACCTGGACCTCGGACGACGCCGAAGAGTTAGGCTCCACCCACTCCCTCACCACCGCCACCGTCATGACCGTCGCCACCGAACCCGTCCTCCCGGCATCTGTCAGCGCAGGGCTGGTGCTCCCGAGGTCGGCCACCGTCGCCTGCTCCATGGAGGGCGTGGGCGAGGAGCAGAGGGAGGAGAGCAGAGGGAGGAGCAGGAGGAGCAGAGGGAGGAGCAGAGGGAGGAGCAGAGGGAGGAGCAGGAGGAGCAGAGGAGGAGCAGAGGGAGCGAGCGCCCGACAGTCCCGTAAACGAGGAGAGGGAGCAACAGAAACCAGAAGAACCTCAGATGTTCCACGGCGACCTCCAGCACGAGGACCTGGACCTGACCACGTGGACCACGGAGCTGGAGGTGGAAGAAGATCTGAGCTGCTCCGTCCTGTCACCCGACGAACCACAAACGACCCAACCACAGCCCTGCGCGTTCCCCCTCGGCGAGCTCCTCAACCTCGCCAAAGCCTCCGACCGCGACGACATCGACGGAGACGAGGAGGCAAGAGAGACAGGGGCAGAGGCAGGAGCAGGAGCAGAGGCAGGGGCAGAGGCAGGGGCAGAGACAGGGGCAGAGACAGGGAGCACACAGAGGGCAGAACCGTCAGAACCTTCAGAACCTTCAGAACCTTCAGAGTGTTCGGGCCCCGTGGAGAGGAGCTACTGGAGCAGGCACTTCCTGGTGGACCTCCTGGCGGTGGCGATCCCGGTGGTGCCCACGGTGGCCTGGTTGTGCCGGGGGCCGGTCAGAGACGCTCAGCCCATGTACCACTTCGGCTCGCTGCTCCGCGGCTGCTGCACCGTCGCCCTCCACTCGCTGCGGCGCGGCGGCGGGCTGCGCCACTACCCCGCCGGAGGGGGAGGGGGCGGGCACGTGTGAGGAGGGGCGGGGACAGGTGTGAAAGGGGGCGGGGCTGTGTGGACGCTCAGCTCTGGTCCCTCGTGTCTTCGTGTTTCTCCGTGGTCGCTGGTTCGATCGGCTGTCATTTTGTGGAGAAGATCTGATCTGTGGAACATCTTAAACATCTCAAACGTCTCGCACCTGGAAACGTCTCGCACCTGGAAACGTCTCGCACCTGGAAACGTCTCGCACCTGGAAACGTCTCGCACCTGGAAACGTCTCGCACCTGGAAACGTCTCGCACCTGGAAACGTCTCGCACCTGGAAACGTCTCACACCAAACAGTCAAACACCAATCAGACATTGGATTTCAGACTTTGGCATTTTTAAAGTGGCGAGGAGGACCAGAGGAGGTGGGGGCGTGGCTTGAGTCTGGGGGCGTGGCTTGAGTCTGGGGCGTGGCTTGAGTCTGGGGGCGTGGCTTGAGTCTGGGGGCGTGGTCGGAGGTTCTGTGTGTGGATGTCTGTCGATTTTAAACACGTCAGTGCAGAAAAACAGAAGAACTGAAAGACGAGACCTGATGATCGTCTCCTCCCAGTGTCTCCCCCTGGTGTCGAGTCTGGGCACTGCACGCCTGCTGTCCAAAGATTCACTGTTGTCTCTGTCCTCCTCTTTCGTTTCCTCTCCTCCCTCTTTCGTTTCCTCTCCTCCCTCTTTCGTTTCCTCTCCTCCGTCTGTTTTTCTCTGTCAATCACAGTGACTCCCTCCGTTTTTCCTCTGGAGTTTGTTTGAATTTTATTTTTTTTTTCTAAATTTCCTTAAATATAAAAAACATAAAATATAAATATAAAATATAAAGAACATTTAGATAATTTCATTGACAATCGTGATGCGACTGAGATGTGATTGGACGATTCAGGCTCCGGCTTAAACGACCATGTGAGCAGAACGCTCCGCCATCGCCGCCGCCGCCATCGCCGCTCGTGTTTCTGTCTCGCCAAAGCCACAGACTCTGATCGTCTGTGTTCTCCAAACCTGTTTAAAGTCACCTGACGAGCGACAGGGCAGGTGCAGGTGAAGTCGTCAGGTGAATGTTTGGTGTGTGTTTTTGTTGCGACAGACGCTCACACGTTTGTGTTTTTGTGTCACACAGAAAGTTACTGCAGATAAAAACTACTAACAAATATTTAAACACCATGTAGAAAGAAACACTGTAAAGCTGCAATGTGGAACTTTTCTAATGGATCTGAACTTTAAACTCATCCGTATGTTTAAGAATGTATTAAAAATATTTGTTTCATCAGATTTAGAATTTAAAAAAAAAAACGCTGAATTTCTCACTTTGAAAAAAACTTTAAAAACTCTTTGACTGGACTGCAAATTTTACTCAGAATTTTGACTGTTGAATTTGAGGCTTGAAATTATTTACATTTATTTATTTATTTACATTATTTATTTATTTATTTACATTATCTACATTATTTAAAATTAAACATTTATATATAAAAAAAAAAAAAGATAGTTTTTTTTTTTTTCCATTCCATTTTCTTCCGCTTATCCGGGGCCGGGTCGCGGAGGCAGCAGTTTAAGCAGGGACTCCCAGACTTCCCTTTCCATGCACACGTCCTCCAGCTCCTCCGGGGGAACCCCGAGGTGTTCCCAGGCCAGCCCAGAGACAGAGTCCCTCCAGTGTGTCCTGGGTCTTCCCCGGGGCCTCCTCCCGGTGGGACATGAACACCTCCCGAGGGAGGCGCCCAGGAGGCATCCGGAACAGATGCCCGAGCCTCAACTGGCTCCTCTCAATGTGAAGGAGCA
>NW_026571515.1:155153-162653 GCF_026225935.1 Boleophthalmus pectinirostris | reverse complement strand
TCCTGGTTTAGTCCTGGTTTAGTCCTGGTTTAGACCTGGTTTAGTCCTGGTTTAGTCTGGTGGTTTAGACCTGGTTTAGACCTGGTTTAGTCCTGGTTTTAGACCTGGTTTAGACCTGGTTTTAGTCCTGGTTTAGACCTGGTTTAGTCCTGGTTTTAGTCCTGGTTTAGTCCTGGTTTAGTCCTGGTTTAGTCCTGGTTTAGTCCTGGTTTAGTCCTGGTTTAGTCCTGGTTTAGTCCTGGTTTAGTCCTGGTTTTAGTCCTGGTTTAGACCTGGTTTAGTCCTGGTTTAGTCCTGGTTTAGTCCTGGTTTAGTCCTGGTTTAGACCTGGTTTAGTCCTGGTTTAGACGCTGGTTTAGTCCTGGTTTAGACCTGGTTTAGACCTGGTTTAGTCCTGGTTTAGTCCTGGTTTAGACCTGGTTTAGTCCTGGTTTAGTCCTGGTTTAGTCCTGGTTTAGACCTGGTTTAGTCCTGGTTTAGTTTAGTCCTGGTTTAGTCCTGGTTTAGTCCTGGTTTAGACCTGGTTTAGTCCTGGTTTAGTCCTGGTTTAGACCTGGTTTAGACCTGGTTTAGTTAAGTCCTGGTTTAGTCCTGGTTTAGTCCTGGTTTAGTCCTGGTTTAGACCTGGTTTAGTCCTGGTTTAGTCGTCCTGGTTTAGTCCTGGTTTAGACCTGGTTTAGTCCTGGTTTAGTCCTGGTTTAGTTTAGTCCTGGTTTAGTCCTGGTTTAGTCCTGGTTTAGACCGTCCTGGTTTAGTCCTGGTTTAGACCTGTTAGTGGTTTAGTCCTGGTTTAGTCCTGGTTTAGACCTGGTTTAGTCCTGGTTTAGTCCCTGGTTTAGTCCTGGTTTAGACCTGGTTTAGTCCTGGTTTAGTCCTGGTTTAGTCCTGGTTTAGACCTGGTTTAGTCCTGGTTTAGTCCTGGTTTAGTCCTGGTTTAGTCCTGGTTTAGACCTGGTTTAGTCCTGGTTTAGTCCTGGTTTAGTCCTGGTTTAGTCCTGGTTTAGTCCTGGTTTAGTCCTGGTTTAGTCTGGTTTAGTCCTGGTTTAGTCCTGGTTTAGACCTGGTTTAGGTTTAGTCCTGGTTTAGGTTTAGTCCTGGTTTAGTCCTGGTTTAGTCCTGGTTCTGGTTTAGTCCTGGTTTAGTCCTGGTTTAGTCCTGGTTTAGTCCTGGTTTAGACCTGGTTTAGTCCTGGTTTAGTCCTGGTTTAGTCCTGGTTTAGACCTGGTTTAGTCCTGGTTTAGACCTGGTTTAGTCCTGGTTTAGTCCTGGTTTAGTCCTGGTTTAGTCCTGGTTTAGTCTGGTTTAGTCCTGGTTTAGTCCTGGTTTAGTCCTGGTTTAGTCCTGGTTTAAGACCTGGTTTACCTGGTTTAGTCCCCTGGTTTAGTCCTGTTTAGTCTGGTTTAGTCCTGGTTTAGACCTGGTTTAGTCCTGTTTAGTCCTGGTTTAGTCCTGGTTTAGACCTGGTTTAGACCTGGTTTTAGTCCTGGTTAGTCCTGGTTTAGCCTGGTTTACCTGTTTAGTCCTGGTTTAGTCCTGGTTTAGTCCTGGTTTAGTCCTGGTTTAGTCCTAGACCTGGTTTAGTCTGGTTTAGTCCTGGTTTAGTCCTGGTTTAGACCTGGTTTACCTGGTTTACCTGGTTTAGTCCTGGTTTAGGACCTGGTTTAGTCCTGGTTTCCTGGTTTAAGTCCTGGTTTAGTTCCTGGTTTATCCTGGACCTGGTTTAGTCCTGGGTGGTTTAGTCCTGGTTTAGTCCTGGTTTAGTCCTGGTTTAGACCTGGTTTGGTTTAGTCCTGGTTTAGTCCTGGTCCTGGTTTAGACCTGGTTTAGTCCTGGTTTAGTCCTGGTTAGTCCTGGTTTAGTCCTGGTTTAGTCCCTGGTTTAGACCTGGTTTAGTCCTGGTTTAGTCCTGGTTTAGACCTGGTTTAGTCCTGGTTTAGTCCTGGTTAGTCCCTGGTTTAGTCCTGGTTTAGTCCTGGTTTAGTCCTGGTTTAGACACAGACTCTGGAGACGTGTGAACAGAGGAAAGTTTATTGTTTCATAACTTCTTTTCGTTCCATTTGATATAAACTTTGTACAGGACAAAATGATTCAGAAACTTAGAAAATTCAGAACATCGATACAAACAGCGAGAAACTCGTCTACAGGTCCAGGAATCTAACCCCCAACCTGAGCTCAGAGCGCCGGGCGCCACGCCCACGACACGAGGAGACGAGGAGGCGAGGAGGCGAGGAGACGACAACGAGGGCGCCACGCCGAGGACACGAGGAGACGAGGAGGCGACACCGAGGTGGCGAGGACGCGAGGAGACGAGGGCGCGAGGAGGCGAGGAGACGAGGGCGCGAGGAGACGAGGGCGCGAGGAGGCGGTGAGGCGAGGGCGCGAGGAGGCGAGGAGACGAGGGCGCGAGGAGGTGAGGAGACGAGGGCGCGAGGAGGCGGTGAGGCGAGGGCGCGAGGAGGCGGTGAGGCGAGGAGGTGAGGAGATGAGGAGGTGAGGAGGCGAGGGCACGAGGAGGTGGTGAGGCGAGGAGCGAGGGCGCGAGGAGGCGAGGAGCGAGGAGGCGAGGAGGCGAGGAGGCGAGGGGACACGGGGACCCCGTGAGCCGGGAGACACGTCCAGATCTGAACAGGACGAATGTGAAAGTCCAAACCCCAGGGTCATGAAGGACGGGTCAAAGGTCAAAGGTCAAAGGTCAGGCTATAGTCACGTTTCCGTCACAAACAGGACGACGTTTGGAAATGTCCAGAAGTTTGATCTCTGTGACGTCGGCGTGAGTCGAGTCAGAGGGAGGAGCCGTGCGTTTACACAAACTCAACTCACTTCCTGTTTGGCGCAGCGTTGGTTGTTTGGTCTCGTGGCGGCGGCGCCGTCGCTCTGAGCACAAACACAGACTGAAATGACGAGACCCTCAGGTCAAAGTGCACTTAGTGTGGGCGGAGCCGTGCTGCGTCCGGGCGGGGCCGACGCCGGGGGCCCGTCTGGGGGCGGGCCGACGCCGGGGGCCCCGTCTGGGGGCGGGGCCGACGCCGGGGGCCCGTCTGGGGGCGGGGCCGACGCCGGAGAGCGCCACCTGCTGATGACCTCTGACCCTGTGAATGCAGCACAGGCTCCGCCCCTTTTAACCTCAGACAGAGGGGGCGGGGCTATCACCATGACGCAGAACATGATTGGTCACAGATTTCCTTTTGTTTTCGTCCTTTAAACACAAAATTAATGCCACATTTTGAAACTTTGAGTCAGATTTGAACCATAAACCAGATTCACACACAGAGACACAGAGTCCACGAGCCAATCTGCCCCCGCGGGGTCACAGAGACGGGGTTTACCCCCGCGGGTCACAGAGACGGGGTCACAGAGACGGGGTTTACTGTGGGGGATTTCCTGTCATGTTTAAATCTGTTCTTTTTGTCGTTTTGATTTTCGCCCAAAATCGTCACATCAGGTTTGTCCAGTTGCCGTGTACAGTGTTTTGTGGGGGCGGAGCCTCGTACAGGCTCGTACTGCTGACTGTAAGGAGGGTTTGAGTAGGGCCCAGGAGAGATCTCTAAATGATTCAGACATGGACGACTCTAGAACCTGTTCAGTGTTTGTGATTTGGGAACGAGGAAAAAGACAAATAAAGAAGAAAGAATCCCCGACTTTAAACCACACAGCGGCGGCCATTTTGAGACAGCGGCGGCCATTTTGAGACAGCGGCGTTTGGCGGCAGACATTTTGTGCTTTGAGCGTGTTCAGGTTTATGGCTCGATCAGAAAAGTTCCACAGACATGCTTTAAATCTGTATGTACAGGGACAAGGGCAGGGGGACAGGTGCAAGGGGACAGGTGCGTCTCTCGGGGGCAGGGGACAGGTGCAGGGGGACAGGTGCGTCTCTCGGGGGGGGGGGGGGGGGGGGGGGGTACAGCATGTGAAAGTCTAAACCAGGACGCAGGATTTGGCCAGAGAAAAGTTTGTACAAGATTCAACATAAAAAATAAAACATGTAAAACGACTAAAAGTTAAAACGTAAAGGAGAAGAGAGGAAGAAGGAGAAGAGAGGAAGAAGGAGAAGAGAGGAAGAAGGAGAAGAGAGGAAGAAGGAGAGGATGGAGAGAGGGACAGTAAACTAGAGGGCGGAGGAGGAGGAGCAGATTTTTCTCTCTCAGACCTCGGGGACGGAGGGACGGATGGAGGGAGGAGGACGGATGGAGGAGGAGGGATGGAGGGATGGAGGGGGAGGAAGGGATGGAGGGAGGAGGAGGGATGGAGGGAGGAGGAGGGATTGGAGGATGGAGGAGGGATGGAGGGAGGAGGGGGAGGGAGGGAGGAGGAGGAGGGAGGAGGAGGGAGGGAGGAGGAGGAGGAGGGGGAGGAGGGATGGAGGGAGAGGAGGGAGGAGGGAGGTGGAGGGAGGGGGAGGAGGGATGGAGGAGGAGGGATGGAGGGGATGGAGGAGGGATGGAGGGGGAGGAGGGATGGAGGGAGGAGGAGGGATGGAGGGATGGAGGAGGGATGGAGGGAGGAGGAGGGATGGAGGAGGAGGGATGGAGGGATGGAGGAGGGATGGAGGGAGGAGGAGGGATGGAGGGAGGAGGAGGAGGAGCAGATCTCTCTCGTTCCTCAGACCTCGGGGACAGAGTGGTCCATGGCCGACCGCAGCAAACCAGTGGACATCCTGAAACACAAACACAAGAACATCAAGAACCACATGGGGCAACTGGGGCAGTCTGGGGCAGTCTGGTGTAGTCTGGGGCAGTCTGGGGCAGTCTGGGGCAGTCTGGGGCAGTCTGGGGTAGTCTGGGGCAGTCTGGGGCAGTCTGGGGCAGGCATGCAGTCTGGGGCAGTCTGGGGCAGTCTGGGGCAGTCTGGGGCAGTCTGGGGTAGTCTGGTGTAGTCTGGGGCAGTCTGGGGCAGTCTGGGGGCAGTCTGGTGTAGTCTGGGCAGCTGGGGTAGTCTGGGGCAGTCTGGTGTAGTCTGGGTAGCAGTCTGGGGCAGTCTGGGGCAGTCTGGGGGCAGTCTGGGGCAGTCTGGGGCAGTCTGGGGTAGTCTGGGGCAGTCTGGTGTAGTAGTCTGGGGCAGTCTGGGGCAGTCAGTCTGGTGTAGTCTGGGGCAGTCTGGGCAGTCTGGGTAGTCTGGGGCAGTCTGGGGCAGTCTGGGTAGTCTGGGTAGTCTGGGGCAGTCTGGTGTAGTCTGGGGCAGTCTGGTGTAGTCTGGTGTAGTGTGGGGCAGTCTGGGGCAGTCTGGGTGTAGTCTGGTGTAGTCTGGTGTAGTCTGGTGTAGTCTGGTGTAGTCTGGGCAGTGTGGGGCAAGTCTGGTGTAGTCTGGGTGGTCTGTCTGTGTCTGGGTAGTCTGGGGTAGTCTGGTGTAGTCTGGTGTAGGGTAGTCTGGTGCAGTAGTCTGGTGTAGTCTGGTGTGTAGTCTGGTGTAGTCTGGGGTCTGGTGTAGTCTGGTGTGGGGCAGTCTGGGGCAGTCTGGGTGTAGTCTGGTGTAGTCTGGTGTAGTCTGGTGTAGTCTGGGGCAGTGTGGGGGCAGTCTGGTGTAGTGTGGGGCAGTCTGGTGTAGTTGGGGCAGTCTGGGGCAGTCTGGGGTAGTCTGGTGTAGTCTGGTGTAGTCTGGGGCAGTCTGGTGTAGTCTGGTGTAAGTCTGGGGCAGTCTGGGCAGTCTGGGCAGTCTGGGGCAGTCTGGGTAGTCTGGTGTAGTCTGGTGTAGTGTGGGCAGTGTGGGGCAGTGGGGCAGTCTGGGCAGTCTGGGGTAGTCTGGTGTAGTCTGTCTGGGCAGTCTGGGTGTAGTCTGGTGTAGTCTGGGGCAGTCTGGTGTAGTCTGGTGTAGTGTGGGCAGTTTGGTGTAGTCTGGGGCAGTCTGGGGCAGTCTGGGGCAGTCTGGGGCAGTCTGGGGCAGTCTGTGTAGTCTGGGGCAGTCTGGTGTAGTCTGGGGCAGTCTGGGGCAGTCTGGGGCAGTCTGGGGCAGTCTGGGTGTAGTCTGGGGTAGTCTGGTGTAGTCTGGTGTAGTCTGGGGCAGTCTGGGGCAGTCTGGGGCAGTCTGGGGCAGTCTGGTGTAGTCTGGTGTAGTCTGGTGTAGTCTGGGCAGTCTGGGGTAGTCTGGGGCAGTCTGGGGCAGTCTGGGCAGTCTGGTGTAGTCTGGGCAGTCTGGGGTAGTCTGGGGCAGTCTGGGGCAGTCTGGGGCAGTCTGGGGTAGTGGGGTAGTCTGGGGCAGTCTGGGCAGTCTAGTCTGGGGCAGTCTGGGGCAGTCTGGGGTAGTCTGGTTGTAGTCTGGGGCAGTCTGGGGCAGTCTGGGGCAGTCTGGGGGCAGTCTTGTAGTCTGGGGTAGTCTGGGGCAGTCTGGTGTAGTCGGGGCAGTCTGGGGCAGTCTGGGGTAGTCTGGGGCAGTCTGGGGCAGTCTGGGGCAGTCTGGGGCAGTCTGGGTAGTCTGGGGGCAGCTGGGGCGTCTGGTGTAGTCTGGGGCAGTCTGGGGTAGTCTGGGGCAGTCTGGTGTAGTCTGGCAGTCTGGGTTCTGGGGCAGTCTGGGGTAGTCTGGTGTAGTCTGGGGCAGTCTGGGGCAGTCTGGGGCAGTCTGGGAGTCAGTCTGGGCAGTCTGGGGTAGTCTGGGTAGTCTGGGGCAGTCTGGGGAGTCTGGGGAGTCTGGTGTAGTGTAGTCTGGGGCAGTCTGGGGTAGTCTGGGGCAGTCTGGGCAGTCTGGGGCAGTCTCGGGGCAGTCTGGGGCAGTCTGGGGCAGTCTGGGGCAGTCTGGGGCAGTCTGGGGCAGTCTGGGTAGCAGTCTGGGGCAGGGGCAGTCTGGGGCAGTCTGGGGCAGTCTGGGGCAGTGGGGCAGTCTGGGGTCTGGGGCAGTCTAGTCTGGGGCAGTCTGGGGTAGTCTGGGGCAGTCTGGGGTCTGGGGCAGTCTAGTCTGGGGCAGTCTGGGGCAGTCGGGGCAGTCTGGGGGTAGTCAGTCTGGGGCAGTCTGGGGCAGTCTGGGTAGTCTGGGGCAGTCTGGGCAGTCTGGGCAGTCTCAGTCTGGGGAGTCTGGGTAGCTGGGGGCAGTCTGGGGTAGTCTGGGGCAGTCTGGGGCAGGGGGCAGTCTGGAGTCGGGGAGTCTGGGGCAGTCTGGGGCAGTCTGGGCAGTCTGGGGCAGTTTTGGGGCAGTCTGGGGCAGTCTGGGGCAGTCTGGGCAGTTGGGGCAGTTGGGGTAGTCTGGGGCAGTCTGGGGCAGTCTGGGGCAGTCTGGGGCAGTCTGGGGCAGTTTGGGGCAGTCTGGGGCAGTCTGGGGCAGTCTGGGGCAGTCTGGGGCAGTCTGGCACGGTCTGGGCAGTATTTACCTCTTGATCATGTGTTCGTAGATGAACTTGGGCATGATGGTGATGGTCATGGCGCTGGGAGACGTGCTCAGGATGTCTTTAATCTGAGAGTCCTGAAACATCACAAAAGGACTTTAGTTTGACCTCCTCCACCCCGTGTAGAACCCACCCCCCATACGCCACCCGCAGAACCTTGAGCCCCTCTAGAACCCGCCCCAGCCCCCCCCCGC
>NW_026571515.1:142653-152653 GCF_026225935.1 Boleophthalmus pectinirostris | reverse complement strand
TCTGCCACAAAATTTATATTACATTTGAACTAATAATTGAATTAATTATTATATTACATTTGAACTTCCACAAAAAGGAGCAACAAATAAAATAGAAATAATAGAAATATCGAGACATAAGCAGAGACAGAGACAGAGGAGCAGAGACAGAGACAGAGACGGCTCTGGTCACAACATGAACACAACAACATCACGCACTAACTACTACTTAGTGCAGTATAGTAGTATAGTAGTAGTAGCAGTAGTGTAGCAGTAGTAGTAGCAGTAGTAGTATAGTATAGTAGTAGTAGTATAGTAGTAAGTAGTAGTAGTATAGTAGTAGAAGAGTAGTATAGGTAGCAGCAGTAGCAGTAGTACATGTACTGTGTAGTAGTAGTGTAGTACATGTATTGTGGTGTAGTAGAAGTAGTAGTAGCAGTAGTAGCAGTAGTAGCAGTAGTACATGTACTGTGTAGTAGAAGTAGTAGTAGCAGTAGTAGTAGCAGTAGTAGAAGTAGTAGTAGTAGTAGCAGCAGTAGCAGTAATACATGTACTGTGTAGTAGTAGTAGTTAGTAGTACATGTATTGTGTAGTAGTAGCAGTAGTACATGTATTGCGTAGTAGTAGTAGTAGTAGCAGTAGTAGTACATGTATTGTGGTGTAGTAGTAGTAGTACTAGTAGCAGTAGCAGTAGTAGTAGTAGTAGTAGTAGTTAGTAGTAGATGTAGTAGTAGTATAGATGTAGTAGTAGTAGTAGTAGTAGATGTAGAGTAGTAGTAGTAGTAGTAGCAGCAGTAGCAGTCGTAGCAGCAGTAGCAGTCGTAGCAGTACATGTAGTAGTAGTACATGTAGTAGTAGTACATGTAGTAGTAGTACTGTGTAGTAGTAGTAGTAGTAGTACATGTATTGTGGTGTAGTAGTAGTAGTAGTAGCAGTTGCCATAGTAGCAGTAGTAGTAGTAGTAGCAGTTGCCATAGTAGCAGTAGTAGTAGTAGTAGCACATGTAGTAGTAGTAGTAGCACATGTAGTAGTAGTAGTAGTACATGTAGTAAGTAGTAGCACATGTAGTAGTAGTAGCACATGTAGTAGTAGTAGTACTACATGTAGTAGTAGTAGTACTACATGTAGTAGTGAGTAGTTAGTGCAGGTGCAGTAGTAGTAGCAGTTAGTAGTAATAGTAGTACATGTTGTAAGTAGGTAGCACATGTAGTTAAGTAGTAGTAGTAGTAACATGTATAGTAGTAGTAGGCAGTAGTTAGTAGTAGCAGTAGCAGTAGTAGCAGTAGCTAGAAGCATTTAGTAGTAGTAGTAGTAGTAGTAGTAGATAGTAAGTTAGCACATGTAGTAGTAGTAGTAGTACATGTAGTAGTAGTAGCAGTAGTAGTAGTAGCAGTAGCAGTAGTAGCAGTAGCAGTAGTAGTAGTAGTAGTAGTAGTAGTAGTAGATGTAGTAGTAGATGTAGTAGTAGTAGTACATGTAGTAGTACTACATGTAGTAGTAGTAGTACATGTAGTAGTACTACATGTAGTAGTAGTACATGTAGTAGAAGTAGAAGTAGTAGCAGTAGTAGACATGTAGTAGTAGTAGTAGTAGTAGTAGTAGAGTAGTAGTAGCAGTAGTAGCAGTAGTAGTAGCAGTATAGTAGTTATAGTAAGCAGGTAGTAGCAGTAGTAGCAATAGAAGTAGTAGTAGTAGTAGCAGTAGTAGTAGTAGAAGTAGTAGTACATGTATTGAGGTGTAGTAGTAGTAGCAGTAGTACCAGTAGTAACAGTAGTAGAAAGTTATATTAGTAGTAGCAGTAGTAGCAAGTAGTAGAAGTAGTAGTAGTAGTAGCAGCAGTAGCAGTAGTACATGTACTGTGTAGTAGTAGTAGTAGTAGTACATGTATTGTGGTGTAGTAGAAGTAGTAGTAGCAGTAGTAGAAGTAGTAGTAGTAGTAGCAGCAGTAGCAGTAATACATGTACTGTGTAGTAGTAGTAGTAGTAGTAGTAGTAGTAGTAGTAAGTAGTAGTAGATGTAGTGTAGATGTTATTTTAGTAGTTAGTACATTAGTAAGTAGTACATGTAATGTGAGTAGGTAGTAAGTAGTAGTAGTAGTAGTTAGTAGTAAATTTGGACCACATCACCCCCATTCCGAAATCCCTTCACTGGCTCCCATCACACTCAGGATTGAGTACAAGGTTCTCCCTCCTCACTCACCAATGCATCCACGGTCACTCCCCCCAGGTAACCTTAAGGAACTCACTCACTCCCCAGACCCCTTCACGCACCCTCCGGCTCTGCAGCCACCAAAACACTCTCCAAACCCCCAGAACCAAACTTTTGCACCATGGGAGATCGGGCCTTCTCCTCTGCTGTTCAAGGCTTTGGAATGCTCTCCCCGACCATCTTGAGAGCCCCACAAATCTAGTTCTGTTATTTAAACAAAATCTTAAAACACACCTTTTTACTAAAGCCTTTTGTAACTTGTATTTTATTCTTGGTTTTATCTTATAAAGTTCCTGCATGGTTTTAGCTTGATCAACTGTTTTTTCCGAATTGCACCTTTTTACCTCATTGTTTTAAAACCCTTTTTGTAGGGCACTTTTGAGATTATTTTATGTACAAGTGCAATAATAAATAAAAGGTTATTATTATTATTTAGTAGTAGTAGTAGTAAGTAGTAGTAGTAGTAGTAGTAGTAGTAGTAGTAGTAGTAGTAGATGTAGTAGTAGATGTAGTAGATAGTAGTACATGTAGTAGTAGTACATGTAGTAGTAGTACATGTACATGTAGTAGAGTAGTAGTATAGCAGTAGTAGTAGTGGTAGTAGTAGCTGTTGTCATAGTAGCAGTAGTAGTAGTAGACATGTAGTAGTAGTACATGTAGTAGTAGTACATGTTGTAGTAGTAGTACATGTAGTAGTAGTAGCACATGTAGTAGTAGTAGTATTACATGAAGTAGTAGTAGTACATGTAGTAGTAGTAGAAGTAGTAGCAGTAGTAGAAGTAGTGTAGCCAGTAGTAGGCACATGATAGTAGTAGTAGCACAGTGTTATTAGTACATGTAGTAGTGTAGTAGAGCAGAGTAGTAGTAGCAGTAGCATAGTAGTGAGTAAGTAGTTAAGAGTAAGTAGTAGCAGCAGTAAGCAGTAGTAATGTACTGTTGTAGTAGTAGTAGTAGTAGTAGTTGTATAGTAGTTAGTACATTATTTGGGGTTGTAGTTTAGTAGAGAAAAGTAGTTAGTAGTAGTAGCAGTAGTAGCAGTAGTAGCAGTAATAGCAGTAGTAGAAGTAGTAGTAGTAGTAGCAGCAGTAGCAGTAGTACATGTACGTGTAGTAGTAGTAGTAGTAGTACATGTATTGTGTAGTAGTAGCAGTAGTACATGTATTGCATAGTAGTAGCAGTAGTACATGTATTGCATAGTAGTAGTAGTTAGTAGCAGTAGCAGTAGCATAGTAGCAGTAGTAGTACATGTATTGTGGTTGTAGTAGTAGCAGTAGAGTAGCAGTAGCAGTAGCAGTAGCAGTAGTAGTATAGAGTATATAGTAGTTACATGAAGTAGTAGTACATGAAAGTAGTAGTACATGTTAGTTAGTAGCAGTAGCAGCAGAGCCAGTCGAGAGTACATGTAGTAGTAGCTACATGTAGTAGCAGTACATTAGTAGTTAGTATAGCAGTAGTTTAGAAGTAGTAGTAGTTAGCAGCAGTGTAGCAGTCGTAGCTACATGTAGTAGTAAGTACATGAGTAGTTAGTACATGTTATGTGTAGTAGTAGTAGTAGCAGTAAGCAGAGCAGTAGTAGACAGTTAGTAGTACATGATTGTTGGTGTATAAGTAGTAGTAGTAGCAGTTGTATTAGTAGCACATGTAGTAGTAGTAGTAGCACATGTAGTAGTAGTAGCACATGTAGTAGTAGTAGTACTACATGTAGTAGTAGTAGTACTACATGTAGTAGTAGTAGTAGTATAGTAGTAGTAGTAGCAGTAGCAGTAGCAGTAGTAGTAGCAGTAGTAGTAATAGTAGTACATGTAGTAGTAGTACATGTTGTAGTAGTAGCACATGTAGTAGTAGTAGTAGTACATGTAGTAGTAGTACAGTAGTAGTAGTAGCAGTAGCAGTAGTAGCAGTAGCAGTAGTAGCAGTACATGTAGTAGTAGTACATGTAGTAGTAGTACATGTAGTAGTAGTAGTAGTAGCAGTAGTAGCAGTAGGAGTAGTAGTAGTACATGAACATGTAGTAGCAGCACATGTAGTAGTAGTAGTAGTACTACATGTAGTAGTAGTAGTACATGTAGTAGTACTACATGTAGTAGTAGTAGTACATATAGTAGTAGTAGTAGTACTACATGTAGTAGTAGTAGTAGTACATATAGTATTAGTACTACAATGTAAGTAAGTAGTAGTTTTAGGTAGGTAGTAGTAGTAGCAATAGCAGTAGCAGTAGTAGCAGTATATGTAGTAGTAGTACATGTAGAAGTAGTAGTACATGTAGTAGTAGTAGTACATTGTAGCGTAGTAGTACGTAGTACAGTAGTTAGTAGTAGTAGTTAGTACATTAGTTAAGTAGTAGTAGTATACATGTAGTAGTAGTAGTAGTACATGTGTAGTAATAATCAGTAGCAGTAGTAGCCAGTACATGTAGTAGTGTACATGTAGTAGTAGTAGTAATGTAGTAGTAGACAGCAGTAGTAGTTAAGCCAGCAGCAGTAGACAGTAGGTAGTAGTAGTAGCAGTCGTAGTAGACATTAGTAGTAGTTAGCAGAGTATCAGTCGTAGTAGTAGTAGGTACATGTAGTAGTAGTAGTTAACATTAGTAGTAGTAAGTAGTACTACATGAGTAGTAGTAGTAGTACATGTATAGTAGTAGCAGTTATTGCAGTAGTAGCAGTACCATGTAGTAGTAGTAGATAGTAGTTAGTTAGCAGTAGTAGCAGTAGTAATAGTAGCAGTAGTAGTAGTAAGCCAGTAGTAGTATTAGCAGTAGTAGTAGTAGTAGCAGTCGTAGTTAGCGTAGTAGTAGTAGACAAGTAGCAGTAGTAACAGTCGTAGTAGCAGATCGTAGTAGTAGTAGTGGTCGTAGTAGTAGTAGTAGTAGTAGTAGTAGCAGTAGTACAGTCAAGTAGTAGTAGTAGTACATGTAGTAGTAGTAGTAGTAGTAGTAGTTGTAAGTATGGTAGTAGTAGTAGTAGTAAGTATTAGTAGTAATAGTGGTAGTATAGTAGTGAGTAGTAGTATAGTATACGTAGTGGTAGTAGTAAGTAGTAGTAGTAGTAGTAGTAGTAGTAGTAGTGTAGTATAGTAATGTAGTAGTAGTAGTAGATTAGTTAGTATGTAGTAGTAGTAGTATTAGTGATAGTAGGTAATGTAGAGTAGTATGTAGTAGTAGTAGTAGTAGTAGTAGTACAGTAGTAGTAAGTAGTGGTACAGTAGTAGTAGTACAGTAGTAGTAGTAGTAGTAGTAGTATATAGTAGTAGTAGTAGTAGTGTAGTAGTAAGTAGTAGTAGTAGTAGTAGTACAGGTAAGTAGATAGTAGTGGTAGAGTAGTAGTAGTAGTGCATAGGTAGTAGTAGTAGTATAGTAGTATAGTAGTAGTAGTAGTACATGTAGTAGTAGTAGTAGTAGTAGTAAGTAGTAGTAAGTAGTAGTAAGTAGTAGTACAGTAGTAGTAGTACATGCAGTAGTAGTAAGTATAGTACAGTAAGTAAGTAAGTAAGTAGCTTTATTTATATAGCGCTTTCACAGACATTTCTGTCCCCAAAGAGCGTTACAAGCATTATTCAGCACTATTCATTCAGCATTCATTCATACAGCATTATTCATTCACTCTACACCTGCTGATGTAAACTACTGTTGTAGCCACAGCTGCCCTGGGGCAGACTGACAGAAGCACGGCTGCCATGTCAATCGGCGCCATCGGTCCTCCGCACACCACCATCACTCACACACACACACCACTTTCATACGAGGCAATGTGTGTGAAGTGTCTTGCCTAAGGACACAATGATTGAATGATTGTATTTTAACTGACATGCTATCAACTGTTTATGAGACCTATGTAGCATGCTTTTTGTAGTAGTAGTAGTAGTAGTAGTAAGTAGTAGTAGTGATAGTAGTGGTAGTTAGTAGTAGTAGTAGTGTAGTAGTAGTAGTAGTAGTAGTAGTAGTAGTAGTTACTGTATGAGTAGTAGTAGTAGTAGTAGTAGTAGTAGTAGTAGTAGTAGTAGTAGTAGTAGTAGTATAGTAGTAGTGGTAGTAGTGTAGTAAGTAGTAGTAGTAGTAGTAGTAGTAGTAGTAGTAAGTAATAATATAGTGGTAGTAGTAGTAGTAGTAGTAGTAGTAGTAGTAGTACATGTGTGTCATATTAAAGTGTGTTCAGTTGTGGATCCAGTGCCAGGTCAAAAGTTCACAGTTTGTCTCTCATTTGTAACATTGTTGCGTCGTCCAATCAGAGGCCGTGTGCTCCTGCAGTCTGCACTTAATATCACAGCTTTAAAATGCTCACATTACACACAAAATACACTCACAAAATTGGAAATACACCAGAAATATCTGGGGTAGCTTATTTGACATGTTAGATAACCTGTTTTACAAAAAAATGAAAAATCTGCTATCTTTGCTAAAAATTTCATTGTCTCAAGTTGTGAAAGTCACATGGTCTAAGGTCCTCACTTGATGGCTAAAAACTTTTTCTAAATCTTGTTTCTAAAATTTTTTAATGGAGTGTATAGCTCAACACTCCACTAATGTCCAGAAAGTGAATTTGTTTGTTCATAAAACACTGGGAAAGCTATCTCACTTTGAAGGTTTAACTAAGACCTCACTGGAGGGCTTCGCCGGGAATGTAGTGTGTGTGTGTGTGTGTGTGTGTGTGTGTGTGTGTGTGTGTGTGTGTGTGTGTGTGTGTGTGTGTGTGTGTGTGTGTGTGTGTGTGTGTGTGTGTGTGTGTGTGTGTGTGTGTGTGTGTGTGTGTTCTTTAGTGATACATGTGACTGTAAACAAACACAGTGTTGGGAACAAAACTGAAACTTATTGACAGTTTCAAAATGTTCTGCATTTGATTTTACTTTTAATAATATAAATACAACTACAAACTACACACGGAAACTACACGAAAACTACACTAAAACTACAATAAAACTACAATAAAAACTACAGTAAAACTACACTAAAACTACAGTAAAACTACACTAAAACTACAATAAAACTACACTAAAACTACAGTAAAACTACACCAAAACTACAGTAAAACTACAGTAAAACTACAATAAAACTACAATAAAACTACAGTAAAACTACACCAAAACTACAGTAAAACTACACTCAAACTAAACTACAGAGCAGAGTTTTACCGTGTGTGTTATGTGCGTCCAGCGTCCAGCAGAGGAAGCCAAACACACACTTTATGTTCTAACGTTTACAGACTTCAAATGTTAAAAACCGAGGCTCAGAAGCCACAGACGTTTACACTAAATCCACTTTGAAATATTCTTATTGTCGTCCCAACGATTCAATTAAAACATTTAAACACTGAGGAAAAGCCCGGAAACAAACGTGTGTAAACCTGCACCGGCCGCTCCACACTGAGGACCAGACTCTCTGCTCTTACACTGATCCTGATCCAGCTCCACATCCTTCTAAACACGTCCAGGAAACGTTCTAAAGGTTCTAAAGGTTCCAAAACAATGGGACCGTTTTAGGATCCAGACCCGAGGAAAATGAGGAGCGAGTTTCGATTCTAGTTTTAGTTTTGATACGTTCCGCCTCCTGATCCTGCCTCACCTGCCTCACCTGCCCAGACTCACCTGTCCCTCACCACCATCTCGATCCGGGTCTCGGCGGCGGCCTTCAGAGCTTTGTGAGCTTTGTCCACGCTCCACCCGGCCACGTTCTGACCATTTATCTGAAGGACCTGATCTCCAAAACGAAGACCAGCCAGAGACGCCGGAGAGTTCGACTGCACCAGCTGGATGAAGACGCCCTGGACAAAGAGAAAGATCACACCATCAGAGGAGGAGAAGAAGAGGAGGAGGAGAGTTCGACTGCACCAGCTGAATCCCTGTTTCATTCATTCATTTTTCAAAATAAAACCAAAAATAAAAACTGTTAGCCGTTTTTTTGGATTTGGAGACAAATAATGAGGCAAACGGTTTGTTTTCAGTTTTCAGTTTTGTGTTTAAATGAATAATGGAAAAAACAGATCAGTGTTTCCCGTTTCCGAGACCCGAAAGTGACACATTTCCCTAAGTGAAGCAGAAAAAGCCATAGACATCCATGTATGTGCCTGTTGGAAGTGCACGATGAAAACTCATGTGGAAACCTACAGGTCCTTTTTCACAGAAATAAGAGGGAAACCTTAAGAAATGACGACAGAAAAAACTAAATCTGTGTCATATTCCAGGTCAGTGGATGTAAAGATGATTTTTCACCGTCGTCTGATCTGCGGTCGGGCGTCTCCAGTTTAACAAACTTCCACAGTGTCACAAATCTCATCCTCCAAAAACTGTTTAATCATATAATAATGATCCTCACGTCCAGCGGTCGACAGGTTTGTTTAACGCCCCCTCCTGGTCACACACACACACACACACGTGTGTAAAGGTTCATCTCCTCGTGGTCCAGAGTACCGTAGACGTGTGGAGACACTTTATGAAATAATCCGTCCAGTTGTTGTATTTTCAGAGGTTGTTGGTGTTAAACTAGAGCAGGTCAAAGGTCACAGTTCTCCTGACACTAAAAACAGTTTTACCCACTTGACAAAACACCTGAGACAAATGTGTTCTTCCCCCAGACTGTCCACGTGAACGTCTGTCACAGAATCATTTTAGAAAGAAAACTAAACTTGTATCTCATGAGGGATTCTTTTCTCAGCAGCAGTGGAGTTTTCCTCTGCTCTAGTTCGTTGTGATGATGTGAACGTGGCCAAAACTGGAACAGGCTTCTTCATGTGCTCTATGTGTCGCTATGGCAACTGCAGGTAAACAAACTACTACAGAGTCGCTAAGACACAGGTGCAGATGATATCAGTGGATCAGGAAGTACAACTCACTGCTGCTCCCACAGAAATCCTTCCAATGCAACGTTGGTTTTCTTTCTAAAATGATTCTGTGACAGACGTTCACGTGGACAGTCTGGGGGAAGAACACATTTGTCTCAGGTGTTTTGTCAAGTGGGTAAAACTGTTTTTAGTGTCAGGAGAACTGTGACCTTTGACCTGCTCTAGTTTAACACCAACAACCTCTGAAAATACAACGACTGATGAAATATTTCAGAAAGTGTCTCCACACGTCTCCAGGACTCTGGACCACGAAGAGATGAGGAACTACGTCCAAAACTCCAGACTGTCCCCTTAAGGGTCAAACTGGATGAAACACAAACAGCTGATCCATTTTTTCCATTATTAATTTAAACACAAAACCAAAAACTGAAAAAACAAATCATCATCCAGTTTTTAATTTTGTTTTTTTAGAAAAATAATGAAGAAAAAAGTAGTTTTTGGCTTTATTTTGAAAAACGAATGATCGAATGATACATGGATTCAGCTGAAAGAACAGGTCCTGAAGAAAGAAAGATCAGAGGACCATCACACCAGGTCGAGGAGGAGGGAGGAGAGGAGGAGGAGGTGCAGAGGAGGAGGAGGAGGAGGAGGAGGAGGAGGAGGAGGAGGAGAGGAGAGAGGAGGAGGAGGAGCAGGAGGAGAGAGGAGCAGAGAGAGGAGGTGAGGTGAGAGGAGGAGGAGGAAGAGGAGGAGAGAGGAGGAGGAGGAGAGGAGAGGAGGAGGAGGAGGAGCAGAGGAGGAGGAGGAGGAGGAGGAGGAGAGGAGGAGAGAGGAGGAGGAGGAGAGGAGGAGAGAGGAGAGAGAGGAGGAGAGAGGAGAGAGAGGAGAGGAGAGAGGAGGAGGAGGAGAGAGGAGGAGGAGAGGAGAGAGGAGGAGAGGAGAGGAGGAGGCAGAGGAGGAGCAGAGGAGAGAGGAGGAGAGAGGAGGAGAGGAAGAGGAGGGCAGAGGAGGAGGAGAGAGGAAGAGGTGCAGAGGAGGAGGAG
>NW_026571515.1:117653-132653 GCF_026225935.1 Boleophthalmus pectinirostris | reverse complement strand
AACTACTACAACAACTACGACAACTACTACAACAACAACTACAACCACAGAAACTACAACAACCACAACTACAACAACTACTACAACAACCACAACTACAACAACTACAACAACAACTACTACTACTACTACAACAACAACTACTACTACAACAACTACAACAACAGAAACTACAACAACTGCAACAACTACAACTACTACTACAACTACAACCGCAACTACTAAAGCTACTACTAAAACTACTACTACTACAACAACAGAAACTACAACAACCACAACTACTACAACTACAACTACTACAACAACAGAAACTACTACTACAACAACAACTACTACTACTTACTGCCAGTATTGTCCAAATCCACAGTGAAGTAACCAGATCTTTCCAAACCCTGTGCTTCCTGTTCTTTCAGATAAACCCACAGACTGTGACCAAATGCACGAGTCACCGTCACAAGACACAGTGAACAAACACTATTACATCATCCTCCAACACTATTAAATCATCCTCACATTGGACTTTACACAACTGTAACACATATAAGTACCACCACAACACAACGCCGTAACACATGTCCACAACACTGTAACACACCACAACAACACACATCCACACCACTGTAACACACCACCATACCAACATAACACACCAACATAACACACATGCACACCACTGTAACACACCACCGTAACACACCACCACACCACTGTAACACACATCCACACCACTGTAACACACCACCATACCAACATAACACACCAACATAACACACATGCACACCACTGTAACACACCACCGTAACACACCACCACACCACTGTAACACACCACCGTAACACACCACCACACCACTGTAACACACATCCACACCACTGTAACACACATCCACACCACTGTAACACACCACCATACCAACCATAACACACCAACATAACACACATGCACACCACTGTAACACACCACCGTAACACACCACCACACCACTGTAACACACATCCACACCACTGTAACACACCACCATACCAACATAACACACCAACATAACACACATGCACACCACTGTAACACACCACCATAACACACCACCACACCACTGTAACATGTCACTGTAACACACATCCACACCACAGTAACACACCACCATACCACATAACACACCGCCGTAACACAACACTGTAACACGCCAGCATACCACCGTAACACGCCACCACACCGCTGTAACATGCCACTGTAACACACAATACCACGTAACACACCACGGTAACACACCACTGTAACGTACATTCACAAAACCTCTACTGTTCATCTTCACTGTTGTACTGATGTCGTCTCATTTCAGTAAATAACACTTCACTCAGTGTTAACTTCATGAACACAAACAGGACGCTGCATTTGACTTTATGGAATCTGCCTAAAAATCTAACTCATGTATTTCTATGTATGAAGTACATGTATGAGTCCAGAGTCTGCTCCAAAACAAAAGAACATCAGCCTCAGTGTACCCCTCTGACCCCTGACCTCTGACCCCTGACCTCTGACCCCTGACCTCTGACCTCTGACCTCTGACCCCTGACCTCTGACCCCTGACCTCTGTGGATCCTTCTGTTCTGTGACATTTTAAATCTCAATATTGATCTAATTCAACTTCATAAAGAAACAAGTGCGACGACTTCAGCGCTAGAAAACTGTGGAGTCTAATGAAGCTGATGATGACAACAAAGCGCCGCATGGACCGAATCAGGACTAGACCAGGAGTAGACCAAGACTAGACCAGGACTAGACCAGGTGGAGCTGAAAACGGGGGGGGAGCAACAAAATGGAGTCTTGAAAATTAGAGATTAAATATTCCTCAAACATGAATCTCTCCAAATAAAAACTTCAGAGGGTCAGAGAGAAGAAACGACAAGAACCTGGAGAAACATCTGAGGAGAACAGTTTGGAGAAGAGCTCCGAGTTAAATGAGTTCAGTTCCTCGGTCCATTAAACTGTATTTAAGAGTAGTTTCCATTTTATGAAGTAAAAAAACTGACAGAAACCACAGAACAAACTGGTCACTCCTCCTCCTCCTCCTCCTCCTCTTCCAGGTCCATGGAAAAGCTGCGTCACTCCATCTCACAGGTTTGTTTATCTGGGCATGTTTCAATCTAATCCATTTTATTTCTACAGCACAGACTCAGACAAAGACCATGAACCACAGTCAATCATAAATAAAAACAATACATTACAAAAAGTCTTCAAATGTATAAAACTAAAGATTTAAATAAAAGACACAGAGGAGCAGACGACTCACACGGGGTTAGGGTTAAAAGTTGGTCTTCAGACGAGACTTAAACTCTCCGCTGTGGGGACCTGGGACTTGTTCAAATCAAACTCCACAACACAGTTTTTATTCAGTCCCAGCGGCTCTCGAAGGTTTTACACTCGACTGAAACTCTGTGCTCCAGTGCAGATCCACAGGATGGGCCCACAGTCTGGTCTGGTCCTGGTCGAGTCCTGGTCGAGTCCTGGTCTAATCCTGGTCTGGTCCTGGTCGAGTCCAGTTCTATCCATGGGAGGGGCCCACAGCCTGTTTTGGTCCTGGTTGAGTCCTGGTTTAGACCTGGTTTAGACCTAGTTCAGACCCAATTTAGACCCAGTTCAGTCCTGGTTTAGACCTGGCTGAGTCCTGGTTTGGTCCTGGTTTAGTCCTGGTTCAGTCCTGGTTTAGACCTGGTTTAGTCCTGGTTTGGTCCTGGTTTAGTTTTGGTTTGGTCCTGGTTCAGTCCTGGTTTAGACCTGGTTTAGTCCTGGTTCAGTCCTGGTTTAGTCCTGGTTTAGTCCTGGTTCAGTCCTGGTATAGACCTGGTTTAGTCCTGGTTTAGTCCTGGTTTAGTCCTGGTTCGGTCTAACGCTGAAGTCGTCGCACTTGTTTCTTTCTGAAGTGGTTTTAGATCAATATTTCGATTTAAAATGTTTTAATTATAACAAAATGATCCACAGAGGTCAGAGGTCAAACTCTGAAATAAAAAAAAGTTTGGTCCATTTTCCTCCTGATTTTTGGACAGAAACAAGAACTCAAACTCATCTTTAATCAACCACAAAACAGACGCTCTGGAGCTGTGCCCAAGTGTAAAATCATTCAAACAACATATTAACACCTGAAAAGAGTTAAACAGGACGACTCTGTAAAAACAACACCGACACCGACTCCATCATCTCTGACCAAAACCCAAACAAAACCGTGTTTAATGTGGGATTATTGTCACAGTTTTCACTAAAATGGGAGTTTTTCTGTGAACAGGCCGGAGTCTCCCACGACCACAGCGACTCCGGCTCAGTGTTAAACCCAAAGACCCTCTACAGACCCTTTACAGACCCTTTAAACCCGAACGAATCATTTGGACAAAAGAATGTGGAGGTTTTGGCTCCGATCTGAGGCCTGAAAATAAAAGAAAGACGGAAGAGGAGGAAGAGGAGGAGGAGGAGGAGGAGGAAGAGAAGGAGGCGACACAGGAGAAAAGCGAATGTCTGAGCTGGATTTTAACTCCACCGTCCGGAGTTAAAACCTCAAATCTGCGCCTGTGACACAAGGAGACGGAGAATAATCATTATTTTAAAGGGTTTATCCGGAGTTTTCCGCGCAGATCCGTCCGTGTCCCGGTGTCAGAGGAAACAGCCCCGTTACTCCGAACATTAAATATTAAAGATGCTAAAGATGAAGAGGGAAATCTGAGCCAAACCCGCGTCCGACGGGCTCAAATTCAACTACACGATTATTCACAAAGTCTCGGGTTTAAATAACGACACAAGTGTGGGGAAAAAAACGGCCCCAAATGAGCCCAAAAGCGCAGAGCAGCGGCTTTGTTCCGAAACAGACGCGACATAAACAAACAGCGCCAGGCTAACGGGCTAATGCTAACATGCTAATGCTAACATGCTAACCATAGACACAAAACTGAATGAATGTCTATGGGGCTAACGGGCTAATGCTAATGCTAATGCTACCTCCAGCAGACAGCGGGGCTCTGCGCAGCTCGGCCCCGGGGCTCACCTTCACACCGCGGGCGTGGACAGCGGAGAGACTCGGGGGACAGAGGCGCTGAGGCGGGCCGCAGAGAGAGTCCGGGGAGAGGCTGCGCTGCTCGGGCTCACGGGAGGACGGGCTGGTAGTAGAAGTACACGGGCTGGTAGTAGAAGTACACGGACGCAGTACACGGACGCAGTACTCGGACGCAGTACTGTGTGTATTCTGGGAGTGGACGTGAGAGCGGAGCGGAGGGGAATTCTGGAAAGTGACGTCAGCGCGTACGCTTCCCGATCGGGGACGGACGTCAATCACTCGCAGGACACGCCCCTTTCAGTCCCGTGATCAAAGAAAATCCAAAGAAGAGTTTTAGAATTTAATAGTTTTTGTAGGAGCTATTTGCTTATTTTGTTGATTCTAAAATTAGTTTATTATTTTTGTTTGTTTAGTTAGTTTACTAATTTAGTTTTGTTAATTTGTATAATATATTTTTGCTATGTTAATATTATTCTTGCTAATTTCTTAGTCTAAGTTGGTATTATTTACGTTAGCACCTCTTTTTTGTTTTTGGTTTCATTTGGGTCACCTCGGGGATAAAGGAGGGTGGTACATGGACCAGAGTGACCAGGGTGGACCTGTGTTTTTTTCCCAGTCACGAGGAGAGGCAGCAGGAGTCGCCTTAAACATGTATTCTTTGTTTCTTGCCAAAAAAATGGAAAATAAATCTTGGAAAATCATCTCGTCATGGACATTGATTTGTGCTGCGTAAACCACATCCCCACGGTGATCAAAGGTGATTATTTGAGTTATGTTTAGTTCTGAGTTTGCTCACGCTTTTGTTTGTTACTTTTATTTGACAAATAGTCACTACAGTTTTATAATTTAATAGTTTTATAGTTTGATGGTTTTATGAGCCCAGTGTTGAGTCTGTGTCTCTGTCTCAGCAGATTTACACAAAACCACTGATTTGTCCCGGTGTTTCTATTTTGGACAAATCTGATCCCGAAACAGTAAAAACACAAACTGTCATTTGTTTTGGTAAAATACAGAAAATCTGCTTAAAAACGACCAAAACTTAAATAAAATGTGCCTGTACTGACTCACATGTTTGTCATGAATGGGCCGAGTGCAGAACAATTTTCTTTAATGACGCTTTCGTTTCACACCCTTTGGTTGGTGTAAATAAAATGGTGAAAAAACCTCGTGACATTTTCCATCTTGACTCATTTGTCAGAATCTGAGGGACGTCAGTCGGGGACATTTTCACACTTTTCTGTGTTTTAACTCAACAAATGACAAACTGTCCCTCACCTCAACTGTTCACAGAAAAAACTGAGGGTTTAAATATCAGGGTAAAATACACACACAGGAGGGACCTGACACACACAGGAGGGACCTGACACACACAGGGAGGGACCTGACACACACAGGAGGGACCTGACACACACAGGGAGGGACCTGACACACACAGGAGGGACCTGACACACACAGGGAGGACCTGACACACACAGGAGGGACCTGACAACACAGGGAGGGACCTGACACACACAGGGAGGACCTGACACACACAGGAGGGACCTGACACACACAGGGAGGGACCTGACACACACAGGGAGGGACCTGACACACACAGGAGGGACCTGACACACACAGGGAGGGACCTGACACACACAGGAGGGACCTGACACACACGGGGAGGGGACCTGACACACGTGTGTGTAAGAGTGTGTGTGTGTGTGTGTGTGTGTCATTTACACTCTGGGCCTTGTTGCCATGGGAACAGTGATGGAGTCGTTTACCTGGAAGTTGAAGATCTGTAGAAGAAAATATTTGGAGTCTGATGGATCACAGCGCCATAAAAACAGGAAAGAGTTTCACAGGGATCATAAACAGTTTACTGAGGTCCAGACAGGTGTAGGCAGGTGCAGGCAGGTGCAGACAGGGGCCAGGTCAGATGAGGTCACATGTTTCCTGGAGCTTCCTTCAGGAGGAAACTTCACTTTATTCAAACGACTCATTTCAGCTCAAAATAAACCAGGATGTTTCTGTGTTGTTTTTATTTTTTATTTCCCCAAAAGAAAAAGAAAAAGTAAAAGTCACGTTTGGATTTTTCCAGGACCAGAAAAGACGAGTCAGAAAAACAACAAAACAAAAGGAGGAGAGAAAGTTCTGAAGTCGACGAGATTCACTCTGAAGAGTTTAAAGAGGAGCTGGTTTTGTTTGAACGAAAGAAACGAACTCACGGAAAAACACGACGGATCTGAGGGGAAAAGAGAAAAGAGAGAAAAGAGGAGGAGAAAAGGAGGAGGACAGAGGAGCTGAGGAGGAGGATCAGACGTGAGAGTTGAGCCCAAACATCTCCAGCAGGTCTCAGAGGGTTTGAGGTGGAGTCCAGGCGACCTCTGACCTCTGACCTCTGGGACCTTCTCTCCGTCTGTGGGTTCAGATCCGTTTAATCTTCAGGGGTTTATTTTAGTTTTATTTTATTTAAATGTTTGTGTCTGGAGAGTCCGTGTCGCTCCGTGTTCTGTTTGTTCTTTTAAATTTCAATTAAGAATCAAAAACAAACAAATGATAAAACAGTTTAATTCATTTTTAGTTTTAGTGTCAAAAAAAACAAAAAACTGATTTTGACCTCGATTTCCAATATTTAATTTATTTCAAATAACACTAATAAAAAGAGTCTTGGTGATTATTTTAATGTTATTATTAAATGATGTTTATATTTTTAAAGACTTGAGTCGTGTTTGGAGGAAAAACACTGAAGTGAAACAGACCGAAGATGAAAATCAGAAATGATTCAAAGATTTTGTCAAAATCACAAAGTAAAACACAAAGGACAAAGGTCATTGACAGGACTGTGAAGAAATATCGATATATCGTTTGGTTTAATGTGATGATTCAGTATCAATATCGTGTATTGTTGTATCGATATTTCACCAAGAGGATTTTTTGGTTTTAGTTCCAGTTCCAGTTTTGTTGTTTGTTCAGAGGAAGAAACTCGTTTCTGCGACACATTCGACATTTTCACTGATTTGACGATTTCAATATTTGTGTTTCATTTGAACTTTACACAAGAAGAAGTTTAATAAAGACTTTTACTGTCACACTCCATTTATTTTTACTTTACCACATTGAATCGATTTAAAATATATCGTATTGAATCATATCGAATCATCAGCTCAATGTATCGAGATGTTTATCGTATCGGCCGTAACGATGTCAGCGTCACCGATGCTCGATGTTTCTCTCTGGGCTCTTTTTGTGTCGTCTTTTACAGCGACTCGTTTATTTTCACGTGTGAGAAAGACGACAAACAGAAGCAGAGAAACTTTTTCTTCTGGTGATTCTGGTCACAACAAAACCAGAGAATCTAATATCGACATGAAAATAATCACAGACGGTTTTTATTAGTGTTATTTAAAATAAACTTTAAATGAAATATTGGAAATCGAGGTCGAAATCAGTTTTTTGTTTGTCACTAAAACAGAAAAATGAAATGGGAAAAGTTTGTTTAATCATTTAATTGTTTGTGATTCTGATTGTTTATGTTCTGAAATTCAAAAGAACCAACCAAAATGTATTTCAGAGGTTTTTTTAAACTCATGGACCTGGTGGACCTGGTGGACCTGGTGGAGTTCTACATCTACAGCCGTGTGGACCTGGCTCCTGTTTCTCCTGAGGGAGCAGCGCCCTCTGGTGGCCACAGAATGAAACAGTCCAAACAAAAGACTCAAATCAGAAGTTTATTTCAGTTTAAACCTGGAGACGTGTCTGTGCAGTGTGAGAAACGGAACATCTCAGAGGGACAAAAGTCACGAATCAAGAGCGAGAAGATCTGAGAGGCTCCTCCTCCTCCGAGTCTCTCACCGGAGCAAAGAGGAGAAGAACTAAACCAGGAACAATCAGATTCAGCTCCGAATCCTCCTCCTCCTCAGTCAGTGAGAAGAGGAAGAAGAGGAAGAAGAGGAAGAGGAAGAGGAAGAGGAAGAAGAGGAAGAGGAGGAAAGAGGAAGAGGAGGAAGAGGAAGAGAGGAAGAGGAGGAAGAGGAGGAAGAGAAGAGGAAGAGGAGGAAGAGAAGAAGAGGAAGAAGAGGAAGAAGAGGAAGAGGAGGAAGAGGAGGAGAGGAGGAAGAGGAGGAAGAGGAAGAAGAGGAAGAGGAGGAAGAGGAAGAGGAGGAAGAGGAAGAAGAGAAGAAGAGGAAGAAGAGGAAGAGGAGAGGAGAGAGGAAGAGAGAGAGAAGAGGAAGAGAGAGAGAAGAAGAGGAGGAGGAAGAGGAGGAAGAGGAGGAAGAGGAAGAAGAGGAAGAGGAAGAAGAGAAGAAGAGGAAGAGGAGGAAGAGGAGAAGAGGAAGAGGAGGAAGAGAGGAAGAGGAAGAGAGAAGAGAGAGGAAGAAGAGGAAGAAGAGGAAGAGGAGGAAGAGGAGAAGAGGAGAGGAGGAAGAGGAGGAAGAGGAGGAAGAGGAGGAAGAGGAAGAAGAGGAGGAGGAGGAGGAAGAGGAGGAGGAGGCATTTAAAGCAGCTACAGCCTCATTTCAGATCAGAGTTCTTTGGGTTCTTAAAGCCTCAGCAGATGCCTTCACCGTGTGGACATGTTTGGGTCAGGACCTCAGGACCTCAGGACCTCAGGACCTCAGGACGTCGTGTTGGTGTGTTTTCGATGACCTCCACACACCTCAGACCCTCCTGACACGGTCCTGAAGGTTCTGAAGGTCCAAACACGTCCACACCATGAAACCACTGACCTCTGACCCCCAAACCCTCTGACCTCTGACCTTTCCTCTGGAGGAGAAACAAAAACATTAGATTCATCTTTAGAAAAACAAAACCAGAGTCCAGACCCCGCCTCCTCCTGCGAGGGGGTGTGGCCTCCTCCTGCGAGGGGGTGTGGCCTCCTCCTGCGAGGGGGCGTGGCCTCCTCCTGCGAGGGGGCGTGGCCTCCTCCTGCGAGGGGGTGTGGCCTCCTCCTGCGAGGGGGCGGGGCTTGTGGTGGGTTCTACTTTAGCTGCTGGACGATGACGGCGTTCAGGAGGTTTGCGTCCTGCAGCGTCTGACTCTCGTCGCTCAGCTCTTTGTTTGGAAACGTGGTCATCAGAACGAACTCCCTCGCCGCCATCGCCGGACGCGCCGCCAACACGAACGCACGCAGGTCAGACACCCTGAAACACACACACGCACACACACACACACACACACACACACACACACACACACACACACATAGACACACACACACACGGCACGGTCAGACACCCTGTCGTAACCCCGCGCCCCTCATGCCCCTCCCCGTGCGTCAGGTGCGTCAGGTGCGTCAGGTGCGTCAGGTGCGTCAGGTGCGTCAGGTGCGTCCTCTCACCTGTGCGTGTGGTTGAAGCGGTGCACGAGTCGTCCTCCGTCGGCGAGTCTGATCTGGATGTTGGTGACGGGGGTCGAGGGGTCAAGGGTCACGGAGGCGCTGGCCTGAGCCTCGGCCACCGCCTGGTCCTTCTGCGAGGGCGGAGCCGACACCAGCTCCGGGGTCGCGCTGGACGCACAACACAAGCGCACAACATGAGAACCACGACGCACAACATGAGACCACGACGCACAACATGAGAACCACGACGCACAACATGAGAACCACGACGCACAACACGAGAACCACGACGCACAACACGAGAACCACGACGCACAACACGAGAACCACGAGAACCACGACGCACAACACAACCACGACGCACAACACCACGACGACAACACGAACCACGACGCACAACACGAGACCCACGACGCACAACACGAACCACGACGCACAACACGAGAACCACGACGCACAACATGAGAACCACGACGCACAACACGAGAACCACGACGCACAACATCAGAACCACGACGCACAACATGAGAACCACGACGCACAACACGAGAACCACGACGCACAACACGAGAACCACGACGCACAACACGAGAACCACGACGCACAACACGAGAACCACGACGCACAACACACAACACGAGACACAACACAAGAACCACGACGCACAACATGAGAACCACGACGCACAACACGAGAACGACGAGGCACGACAACACACACATAAAACACAGGTGTGTAACGACACTGTTGATGTCTCGATATCGTTGTGGTAAATTTGTCTCGATATCGTTGTGGTAAATTTGTCTCGATATCGTTGTGGTAAATTTGTCTCGATATCGTTGTAGTAAATTTGTCTCGATATCGTTGTGGTAAATTTGTCTCGATATCGTCCTGGTCTCGTCTCGTATTAAACTTTGAGTCTTTAGGCAAAAAGCAGATTTTCGGTCTTTCCTGTGGCGCACACTAAACTACATGGACCATGATCCTTTGCGGTGGCGGCGGCGGCGGCGGTGGCCTGAGCGCTCGATGTGGACGCACCACAGACTTTAAGTCTGAGGTCGAGAAACATTTTGTGTTTGTGACACAAAGCGAAAAGAGAAAAGGTGTCGGACAAACACAACGCACCAAAACAGTCCAACCTGAGAAGAACCTAACGATAAACGACACGTCCAAAATGTTCAAGGACGTTTCACAAAATCAAGTCGGGACAAAAACTCTACGTGAAACTTTTACCCCAGAACTGCCTCAAACAGCTCAAGAAATAAAACACATCACAGAAAATAAAGAGATTTGATCCAGTTTCCACAATGACGACGTCGAGTTTAAAAAGTTTAAGAGGAAAAACTGGAGCTCAAATATAAAACACTTTGTTTTTTTATTTCCTACAGGACGACTCAAATCTACACAGAGTAATAACAAGTTTAATTCAGATTTGACACATTTATGTTTTATAGAAACGAATCTTAAAACCACACGACTCATTTACACAAGTCTGAATAAAAACGCTGGTCCTTGAGGCTGATGTGGTTCAGATTCTGTCGGACTAAACGACTCGACTCCTCCAGGCTCCTGACACTTTTATTAGAATTGTTTATTTGTTACTTGAATTTTACATTTTAACTTCAAAGTCTTTTCAGTCTGTTCAAAAAGTCACTGATCTGAAAATGACAATAAATGTTTTACCAGACGAAGCTCCGAGTGTTTTATAAAGTCACTCTGGTTATTCTGGAGAATATCGTCTCATCATGAGCCTCAAATATCACAAGAAAAATCACCGTGACGATATCGTTACACACCTGTTAAAAACACAAGAAATATGAGGAGACCCCCCCGTCAGGAGCCCCGCCCCCGTCAGGAGCCTCACCTGCCGAGCTTCTGTCCTTCTCCTCCAAAAGCTTTGAAGGCCATTTTAGGTTTGACAAAGTCCTCGTCCCTGTGGTCCTCCATGTCCAGGTTCACCTGCCCCCCCCTCGCCCTCTGCCTCAGCTCCAGAGGAATCTCCCTGAACACAGGAAGAGGAAGAAGAGAAGAGGAGGAGGAGGAGGAGGAGGAGGAGGAGGAGAGAGGGAGAGCTGGTGTTAGTGTCCAAACAAACACAGTCCTGTAAAAGTACAAATGAATGTGTCAGAATCCTCCTTCGAACTGAGGCTGCGTTTACACACAGCCGGGTATTTTGAGAAACGAATATTTCCCTCCCTCCGTTTTCCAAAATAATATCGTGCACACAGCATCGTTTTCAAAAAAGTTTTTGTTTACATCAAAACGCATTAATCCGCCATCGAGCGTCGTCAGAACGACACGAGCCTCTGGGCGCAGCTGGACCAGACTCAAACCTGGAGCTTTTATTTCATTACAGTTTGAAGTTTTTACTCAAAAATACCTTGAAAAACAACGTGCATTAGTGAGCGGCTCGCCTCTCCACAGATCTGTTAAAGAAGTGGTAAAATCACTGACCTCCGAGTCGTTCATCTGCTCATGGATCTGATCCATCAGATGTGTGTCTGCTGTCTCCACCTGAGAAGAACTTTCCCCGGAAAAAACAACACGTGCGCAGACGGACGCTCAGAACAACATAACCAACCAAACTGGATTCACGCTTCTGTCCGGATCCTTTGCACCAACTCAGAACCAGCCGCGGTCGAGCGGAGGAGCCCGGACCTGTGCTCCACAGAACATTCTCACTCTCCCCAAACGGAACCAGCGCAGACGACGACACAGAACCACTCGGACTCAGTCCTTTGTGCGCTGGTCTTACTCACCCTCGTCTGGAACCAGGACATGGAGGATGGAACCTCCGGACCATCTGACCAACACTGGCCCCCAGCCCCGTCCTGAGGCTGAGCTCCGGTGATGCTCTCGTGTGTTGGGCTGGTGCCTGAACTCAGATCTTCTGCTCCGGACTCATGTGGTGAGTTTGTACAAAGTTTTACCTGCTGCTTTATGAGTTCATGGAGAGAAGTTGAGATGAGGACGGTCCGCGGTGTTAACGGGAACATAAAAACCTTTCACAATTGAAGGAACATCTGTCTATATCTATATATCAATATATATATTTCTATTTCTATTTTTTTTTTACTAAATTTTGCACCTCTGTATTTCTCACACTGTCATCATCATAATAAAAGGTAAACACTGGTCACACGTTCGGCTCGTCGGCTCCTAAAACTCCGTTTATCTCAGTTTACACACAAACATGAAACTGGACTTTTCCAGAATCTCCAGCCCGAGTTTTTACAAAGATTCGTTTTCAGAGGTGAATTCTCCGTTTGTGTGTAAACGACGTGAACCAACGAAGGGAAATGTCTCTGTTTTTAAAAATACCCGTGTCCGTGTAAACGGAGCCTGAGAGTCTCAGCTGGGGTCAGATGTGGGTGGGGTCAGATGTGGGTGGGGTCAGTGGTGGGTGGGGTCAGATGTGGGTGGGGTCAGTGTGGTGGGTGTGTGGGTGGGGTCAGAGTGTGAGACTAACCCTCGGCGGATGGCCTCGAGGAAGCCGGCGTTCCCGGGGTCGCTGTAGTTCCTCAGTTCTCCATTGTCCAGACTGAAGCCGCTTTTCCACAACTTCAACACCACATGAACCTGAGAAGAACAGAACCAGAACATGAACCTGAGAAGAACAGAACCAGAACATGAACCTGAGAAGAACAGAACCAGAACATGGACCTGAGAAGAACAGAACCAGAACATGAACCTGAGAAGAACAGAACCAGAACATGGACCTGAGAAGAACAGAACCAGAACATGAACCTGAGAAGAACAGAACCAGAACATGAACCTGAGAAGAACAGAACCAGAACATGGACCTGAGAAGAACAGAACCAGAACATGGACCTGAGAAGAACAGAGACAGAACAGAACAGAACCAGAACATGAACCTGAGAAGAACAGAACCAGAACATGGACCTGAGAAGAACAGAACCAGAACATGGACCTGAGAAGAACAGAACCAGAACATGGACCTGAGAAGAACAGAACCAGAACATGGACCTGAGAAGAACAGAACCAGAACATGGACCTGAGAAGAACAGAACCAGAACATGGACCTGAGAAGAACAGAACCAGAACATGGACCTGAGAAGAACAGAACCAGAACATGGAGAACTGTTTCCTTCGGCTCTGGGAGTTTTTCATGTTTTATTCAGTGATTTTTGTGCAGTTTGAGTAAAAACAGAATCAGTTTGTTGTTGTGATTTAGATGAAGATCAAGAAACAGTTTATGTCCAACTGACGCAGAAATCCAAAGACCAAGACGTCCCAAAGTCACACCTGTACTGTCAACTGTAGTAGTAGTAGTAGTAGTAGTAGTAGTAGTAGTAGTAGTAGTAGTAGTAGTAGTAGTAGTAGCAGTAGTAGTAGCAGTAGTAGTAGTAGTAGTAGTAGTAATAACAGTAGTAGTAGCAGTAGTAGTAGTAGTAGTAAGTAACAGTAAGTAGTAGCAGTAGTAGTAGTAGTAGTAATAGTAGTAGTAGTAGTAGTAGTAGTAGTAGTAGTAGTAGTAGTAACAGTAGTAGTAGTAGTAGTAACGTAGTAGTAGTAGTAGTAGTAGTAATAACAGTAGTAGTAGTAGTAGTAGTAGTAGTAGTAGTAGTAATAACAGTAGTAGTAGTAGTAGTAGTAGTAGTAGTAGTAATAACAGTAGTAGTAGTAGTAGTAGTAGTAGTAGTAGTAATAACAGTAGTAGTAGTAGTAGTAGTAGTAGTAGTAGTAGTAGTAGTAACAGTAGTAGTAGTAGTAGTAGTAGTAGTAGTAGTAATAACAGTAGTAGTAGTAGTAGTAGTAGTAGTAGTAGTAGTAGTAATAACAGTAGTAGTAGTAGTAGTAGTAGTAGTAGTAGTAGTAGTACAGTAGTAGTAGTAGTAGTAGTAGTAGTAGTAGTAGTAGTAGTAGTAATAACAGTAGTAGTAGTAGTAGTAGTAGTAGTAGTAGTAGTACTAGTAGTAGTAGTAGTAGTAGTAGTAGTAGTAGTAGTACAGTAGTAGTAGTAGTAGTAGTAGTAGTAGTAGTACGTAGTAGTAGTAGTAGTAGTAGTAGTAGTAGTAGTAGTAGTAGTAGTAGTAGTAGTAGTAGTAGTAGTAGTAGTAGTAGTAGTAGTAGTAGTAGTAGTAGTAGTAGTAGTAGTAGTAGTAGTAGTAGTAGTAGTAGTAGTACTAGTACATGAGTACTCACGTCTTGTTGGTGGCTGTTCCCGTGTCTTTCTCCCACCACATATGCAGACTCCTCCTCTGGCGCCGCCCCGAGACGATAACCCCCGCCCACGAACGCCTGATACACAAACAACACTCAGATACTCCACAAAATACTGCAAATACTACTGCAAATACTGCAAATATTACTGCAAATACTACTGCAAATACTGCATATACTACTGCAAATACTGCAAATACTACTGCAAATGCTGCAAATATTACTGCAAACACTACTGCAAATACAAGTATTTATACATCCAATATCAGAAATGTAAGTATTTATAACTGTAAACAACACCTGCCCCTGTGTCACTGTCTGACCCCGACCCCTCACCTGCGCGCGGCCGCTGACCCCCCCCCTCACCTGCGCGCGGCCGCCGACCCCTCCCCCTCACCCGCCGCGCGCGCCGCCGACCCCGGGCCTCACCTGCGCGCGCGCGCGCCCGCCTCACCCC
>NW_026571515.1:110153-112653 GCF_026225935.1 Boleophthalmus pectinirostris | reverse complement strand
AACCTTATACAAAAGTGGGGTCAACTCTTTCTCAAACTGTTTATAATATTCTCCAGGGAGGCCATCCACTCCTGGAGATTTATTATTTTTGAGTCTCCCGATACTATTTTTGATTTCTTCTACTGAGATAGGGTTTGTTAATAAATTGGCCTCCTCCTCATTTAATCTGCTAAGATTAAATTAATTTAAAAATGTTTGTATTTTTTGTGTTTTATTCGGGTCCCCTTCTTCTCTGTACAATTCCTGATAATAAGAGGCGAAAGCCTCTGAAATCTCCTTAGGTTGGGATAACAATTTTCCAGTTTTTGAACATTTAATTTTATAAACCACTCTGCTTGACTGTGCTTTACGTATTTGGAAGGCTAGAAGCCTGCTCGCCCTGTTACCATATTGATCATATTGTTGATTAATAAAGCGAAGCTGCCCCTCAGCCTTATATGTCAACAAATCATTAAGTTTTTGCCTATTCTCCCTCAGAGAGGTCAAAATGTCCTTATTTTGAGTTAACTGGTATTGTTTCTCTTGTTTCCTAATTTTGTTTTCCAATTCTAGTTGCTCTGCAAGCCTCTGTTTTTTTAACCTTGATGAAACTGCTATAATATTACCCCTCAAAACACTTTTGGCCCCCTCCCACAGCACTGATGGAGATACACTATCATCATCATTACATTTAACATATTCAAGGAGGCATGTTTGAAGTTTTTGCCAAATATCTCTGTTATTTAGAATAGATACATCAGCTCTCCAATATTTAAAGTTGTTGTTGGAGCCTATCTTTAACTTCAGGCAGACTGGGGCATGATCGGAGATGGTAATTGCTTCTATATCACATTGAGTAGCCCTATAAGAGTCCACCCCAGATATTAGGAACATGTCTAATCTCGAATGACTACAGTTTACATGTGAGAAGAAGGTGAAGTCTTTTTCTTTAGGATGTAGATGGCGCCACACATCTATGAGGCCTAACTCTTTTATCATTGCAGATAAAGTAGAAGATTTCTGAGATTTAGGGCCAAAGTCTGCAGGACGTCTATCCACAGATCCTCGCAAAACACAGTTGAAATCACCTCCTACCAGAATGATCCCTTCATCTCTCTGCTATTAGTGATGCAAGACTCTTAAAACACTTTGGGCAGTCCTCATTTGGTGCATATACATTTACTAAAGTGATTTTAGACCCCCTATTGAGCCAATTACCATCAAATACCTCCCCTCCTCGTCTGTGAATGTTTTTTCGTGACAAAAATATATTGTCTTACTGAAAAGGATTGTGACTCCCCTCTTTCTCCCATTTTGATATGTAGAGCTGTATTGTTGTCAACCCATTCTCTCCTCAGCTTCATGTGCTCCTTTTCTGAAGCGGGTCTCCTGGAGCATTGCAGTTGCACAATGAAGTTTCTTTAAATGGTTCAATATTTTCTTCCTTTTTATTGGACTGCCCAAACCTTTACATTGTAAGAAACACAAATTAAATGATCCATTTCTTAGATTTTTAGCTTTCTTCAATTTTACACGTAAAAAACAGTTATTGCATATAGTGAAATAATGGCCCATAGGTAGTGTCAGGACATAAGAACATTTACAAGTGAACTTAGAACAAACAGTAACATTATGAACAGTAACTTCCACATACCAGACTGGATTAAGAACAGTTGTAATACAGCAGTTACACTGAAACCTGGCAAATCCAGTCCCCGATGTGTCCTGGGCGGAGGGTGGCGACAGGTCCTCCGTGGGGGGGAGAAAACACGAAGAGTGTGTCGTCCTGTCATCCGCTCCCAGTGCGGTTCGCTGCAGCTTTAGGCGAAGTGGTGTCGAATCCACTCGTGTCCTGACGTCCCGCCCGGAGTCAAAAGAGCAAAAAATGATTTCTTATTCCTAACGTTTACTTATCAAAACTATTCGTATGAACCGTTCATTGAGTCCTCATCCATAAAGGCTTTAATCTCCGCATGGGACAGTGCAGCGGGACTTCTACCTGGTCTTCCTCCTGCGGTGCTCCACCGGTCCCGGGACAGCTCCGTGTCCAAGCGCTCCCTCTCATCCACACGTACTTGTAACCCCAGCTCCCGTAGCATCGGTAGAGCGTCCGTCATTGTTGGGAACGTTTTTTCGCTGCCGTCCAGTGACTCTCAGCTGTGCAGGGAACACGCACTTGGCTCTGATATTCTTCAGTTTTAGCTGCTTCACTGCGTCCCGAACCAACGCTCGCTTCTTCTGCAACTCGGGAGAAAAATCGTTGTCAAAATCAATCTGCTCGTCCTTGTACACGACTCTCCTCTGCTCCAGGCTTGTCGTAGTATGATTTCTTTCACAGAATAGTCCCAGAATGTGACCAGCAGCGAGCGCGGCGCAGCGTTGGGCTTCCTGGGCTTGGCGGTGATGACTCGGTGCGCTCTCTCTATGCCGATGTTAAGTTCAGGAGGAAGTTGAAGGACAGATTTAAGCAACTCTTGGACAAACTGTTTAACATCCTTTCCCTCACTTCCCTCTGGGACAC
>NW_026571515.1:92653-107653 GCF_026225935.1 Boleophthalmus pectinirostris | reverse complement strand
GTGTTTCTCTCTGTGTTTCTCTCTGTGTTTCTCTCTGTGTTTCTCTCTGTTTCTCTCTTTCTCTCTGTGTTTCTCTCTGTTTCTCTGTTTCTCTCTGTTTCTCTGTGTTTCTCTCTGTTTCTCTGTGTTTCTCTGTGTTTCTCTCTGTGTTTCTCTGTGTTTCTCTGTGTTTCTCTGTGTTTCTCTGTGTTTCTCTGTGTTTCTCTCTGTGTTTCTCTCTGTTTCTCTGTGTTTCTCTGTGTTTCTCTCTGTTTCTCTGTGTTTCTCTCTGTTCTCTCTGTGTTCTCTCTGTGTTTCTCTCTGTGTTTCTCTGTGTTTCTCTCTGTGTTTCTCTGTGTTTCTCTGTGTTTCTCTCTGTGTTTCTCTGTGTTTCTCTCTGTGTTTTCTCTGTGTTTCTCTCTGTGTTTCTCTCTGTGTTTCTCTCTGTGTTTCTCTGTGTTTCTCTCTGTGTTTCTCTGTGTTTCTCTCTGTGTTTCTCTCTGTGTCTCTCTCTGTGTCTCTCTGTGTCTCTCTGTGTTTCTCTGTGTTTCTCTCTGTGTTTCTCTGTGTTTCTCTCTGTGTTTCTCTGTGTTTCTCTCTCTGTGTTCTCTCTGTGTTTCTCTCTGTGTTCTCTCTGTGTTTCTCTCTGTGTTTCTCTCTGTGTTTCTTCTCTGTGTTTCTCTCCTCTCTGTGTTTCTCTCTCTTTTCTCTGTGTTTCTCTCTGTGTTTCTCTGTGTTTCTCTCTGTGTTTCTCTCTGTGTTTCTCTGTGTTTCTCTCTGTGTCTCTCTCTGTTCTCTCTGTGTTTCTCTGTGTTTCTCTGTGTTTCTCTGTGTTTCTCTCTGTGTCTCTCTGTGTCTCTCTGTGTTTCTCTCTTCTCTCTGTGTTTCTCTCTGTGTTTCTCTGTGTTTCTCTCTGTGTTTCTCTCTGTGTCTCTCTGTGTTCTCTCTGTGTTTCTCTCTGTGTTTCTTTCTTTCTCTTTCCATTCAGTTTCGTTTCATTCTTGAGGCTAGCTGATGCTAGCTGCGTTAACATAATGAGACAAACCTCGGACAGAACCCGGTCCGGTTCGGCCTGACCTGGGACAGAACAGCGCCTCTGGACCGGACCTGTCCCGGTGCTGATCCGGGTAAAGAGCCGCGTGTGAGCCGCGGAGCCGCGGGGCTCCGGGGCCTTTGTCCGGGAGTGACTTGCACAAAATCCCCGGCGGAGGCTAAACTGTCCTGCCCGATCCGTCCTGCCCGATCTGCGTCAGCGCCGAACTGCGCCACAACAGCTTTATTTAATGTCGAACCGGACCGTCCCGGGACCATCCGGGACAGAGGACACTTTACACTGTCCACAATGAGACAAACCCCCGGTACTGACAGGTTCGAGTCCCGGAGCCAAACCTGGTACCGGTGAACGGAGCTAACCGGCGCTAAAGTGCCGCTAGCCCCGGAGCTAACCGGAGCTTGACCCGCGGACCCCGGGGCTCAGGACCCCTCCCCCCCGCGGTACCTGCAGGTTCCAGCCCGCGGACTCCAGAAAGAACCGGGCCCGGTCCTCGTCCACGTCCGTGACCGCCCTGAACTCCCGAACCGACTCCTCCGAACCCGACATGTCTGTGTGCTCCTGCGGTTGCTGTCCGGAAAGCGCAGGAAACAAGGGCGAGGAGAGGAAGGTTCCGCCCCCCCGTGTTTCTGCTGTTCTATAAAAATATAATGATCAATTTATGAATTTATGAATATTACTACATTATGAATATTTGTTATTATAAAGTTATAAACACGTGATATGAACCTATAGAAAGGTCACGTACAGGGCGCACACGCGTTTCACTTCTGTTTTTAGGGGCTCCTGCTTAATATAATATTAATATAATATTAATATAATATTAATATAATATACAGATTTTATATAATACTTAATGTAATATTTAATATAATATATAATATAATACACAGATTTAATACAATATTTAATATAATATACAGATGATAGATGTGCTCTGCTGATCAGAAAAGAGCACAGATTTACACACAGTTTCTTCTTTATGTTTATGATGATACAAATATGATTATTTTATTATTTTATTATTTGGTAGTTTTGAGTTTTGAGTCCGTGGGTTTGAGGCCACAATTTCCACCATGAAAGGAAATAAGGACAGATAATAAAAAATAAAAAAAATTGTGTTTATTATTATGATCTGTGTGTTTATTTTTTGTTTGTTTGTTTGTTTGTTTGTCTGTTTATTTGTTTGTCTGTTTGTGGACGTACAGTCCTCCGGTCTGTGGACACTAGGGGGCAGTACACGCGCGTGTGAAGAGGAAAACATTCATGGATGAAAATAAAAAGACTGAATAATAATAATAATAATAATAATAATAATAATAATAATGGTGCAGTTTAAAACAGGTTCTTCCATAGTAAAAGTCTTTTATTATAAACAGATTTTTATTTCAGATTTCAATTTAAACTCTTTCTGTAACTTTGTCAAATGTGACAGTTTTTCTTTTTCTTTTTCTTTCAAATGTATTATTTATTGAAAAAGCAGATTACATATTTCAAAGTGCAGAAAGAACTCAAAAGTTCCTGCTTTTTTTTGCTTTTGCTTTTGCTTTTACTGACCCTGACCCTGACCCTGACCCTGACCCTGACCCTGACCCTGAACCTGACCCTGACCCTGACCCTGACCCTGACCCGGGGCAAATGAAGCAGGACGTGTGTGTTGGACTTTCACATTTTAGGGCCGTGCACTGTACTTTACATTTTTCATGAGTGTGTAGAGTTCTGGACCACAGGGTTCAGTCCTGGTTTAGTCCTGGTTTAGTCCTGGTTCAGTCCTGGTTTAGTCCTGGTTTAGTCCTGGTTCAGTCCTGGTTTAGTCCTGGTTTAGTCCTGGTTCAGTCCTGGTTTAGTCCTGGTTTAGTCCTGTTTAGTCCTGGTTCAGTCCTGGTTTAGTCCTGGTTTAGTCCTGGTTTAGTCCTGGTTCAGTCCTGGTTTAGTCCTGGTTCAGTCCTGGTTAGTCCTGGTTTAGTCCTGGTTCAGTCCTGGTTCAGTCCTGGTTTAGTCCTGGTTTAGTTCTGGTTTAGTCCTGGTTTAGTCCTGGTTTAGTCCTGGTTTAGTTCTGGTTTAGTCCTGGTTTAGTCCTGGTTTAGTTCTGGTTTAGTCCTGGTTTAGTCTGGTTTAGTCCTGGTTTAGTTCTGGTTTAGTCCTGGTTTAGTCCTGGTTTAGTCCTGGTTTAGTTCTGGTTTAGTCCTGGTTTAGTTCTGGTTTAGTCTGGTTTAGTCCTGGTTCTGGTTTAGTCCTGGTTTAGTCCTGGTTTAGTTCCTGGTTTAGTCCTGGTTTAGTCCTGGTTTAGTTCTGGTTTAGTCCTGGTTTAGTCCTGGTTTAGTTCTGGTTTAGTTCTGGTTTAGTTCTGGTTTAGTCCTGGTTTAGTTCTGGTTTAGTTCTGGTTTAGTTCTGGTTTAGTCCTGGTTTAGTTCTGGTTTTAGTTCTGGTTTATTCTGGTTTAGTCCTGGTTTAGTTCTGGTTTAGTTCTGGTTTAGTCCTGGTTTAGTTCTGGTTTAGTTCTGGTTTAGTTCTGGTTTAGTCCTGGTTTAGTTCTGGTTTAGTTCTGGTTTAGTTCTGGTTTAGTCCTGGTTTAGTTCTGGTTTAGTCCTGGTTTAGTTCTGGTTTAGTCCTGGTTTAGTTCTGGTTTAGTTCTGGTTTAGTTCTGGTTTAGTCCTGGTTTAGTTCTGGTTTAGTCCTGGTTTAGTCCTGGTTTAGTTCTGGTTTAGTTCTGGTTTAGTCCTGGTTTAGTTCTGGTTTAGTCTGGTTTAGTCCTGGTTTAGTTCTGGTTTAGTTTCTGTTTAGTTTTAGTCCTGGTTTAGTCCTGGTTTAGTTCTGGTTTAGTCCTGGTTTAGTCCTGGTTTAGTCCTGGTTTAGTCCTGGTTTAGTCCTGGTTTAGTCTGGTTTAGTCCTGGTTTAGTCTGGTTTAGTTCTGGTTTAGTTCTGGTTTAGTTCTGGTTTAGTCCTGGTTTAGTCTGGTTTAGTTCTGGTTTTAGTTCTGGTTTAGTTCCTGGTTTAGTTCTGGTTTAGTCCTGGTTTAGTCCTGGTTTAGTTCTGGTTTAGTTCTGGTTTAGTTCTGGTTTACTTCTGGTTTAGTCCTGGTTTAGTTCTGGTTTAGTTCTGGTTTACTTCTGGTTTAGTCCTGGTTTAGTCCTGGTTTAGTTCTGGTTTAGTCCTGGTTTTGGTCTGGTTTAGTTCTGGTTTAGTCCTGGTTTAGTCTGGTTTTAGTTCTGGTTTAGTTCTGGTTTAGTCCTGGTTTAGTTCTGGTTTAGTTCTGGTTTACTTCTGGTTTAGTCCTGGTTTAGTTCTGGTTTAGTTCTGGTTTAGTCCTGGTTTAGTCCTGGTTTAGTCCTGGTTTAGTCCTGGTTTAGTCCTGGTTTAGTCCTGGTTTAGTCCTGGTTTAGTCCTGGTTTAGTCCTGGTTTAGTCCTGGTTTAGTTCTGGTTTAGTCCTGGTTTAGTCCTGGTTTAGTCTGGTTTAGTCCTGGTTTAGTCCTGGTTTAGTCCTGGTTTAGTTCTGGTTTAGTCCTGGTTTAGTCCTGGTTTAGTCCTGGTTTAGTTCCTGGTTTAGTTCTGGTTTAGTCCTGGTTTAGTCCTGGTTTAGTTCTGGTTTAGTCCTGGTTTAGTCCTGGTTTAGTCCTGGTTTAGTCCTGGTTTAGTTCTGGTTTAGTCCTGGTTTAGTCCTGGTTTAGTTCTGGTTTTCTGGTTTAGTCCTGGTTTAGTTCTGGTTTAGTTCTGGTTTAGTTCTGGTTTAGTCCTGGTTTAGTTCTGGTTTAGTTCTGGTTTAGTCCTGGTTTAGTTCTGGTTTAGTCCTGGTTTTAGTCCTGGTTTAGTTCTGGTTTAATCCTGGTTTAGTCCTGGTTTAGTTCTGGTTTAGTTCTGGTTTAGTTCTGGTTTAGTCTGGTTTAGTCCTGGTTTAGTCCTGGTTTAGTCTGGTTTAGTCTGGTTTAGTCCTGGTTTAGTTCTGGTTTAGTCCTGGTTTAGTCCTGGTTTAGTTTAGTCCTGGTTTAGTCCTGGTTTAGTTCTGGTTTAGTCCTGGTTTAGTTCTGGTTTAGTCCTGGTTTAGTCCTGGTTTAGTTCTGGTTTACTTCTGGTTTAGTCCTGGTTTAGTCCTGGTTTAGTCCTGGTTTAGTTCTGGTTTAGTCCTGGTTTAGTCCTGGTTTAGTTCTGGTTTAGTCCTGGTTTAGTTCTGGTTTAGTTCTGGTTTAGTTCTGGTTTAGTCCTGGTTTAGTCTGGTTTAGTTCTGGTTTAGTCCTGGTTTTCCTGGTTTAGTTTAGTCTAGTCTGGTTTAGTCCTGGTTTAGTCTTGGTTTAGTCCTGGTTTAGTCTTGGTTTAGTCCTGGTTTAGTCCTGGTTTAGTCCTGGTTTAGTCCTGGTTTAGTTTTTTCTGGTTTAGTCCTGGTTTAGTCCTGGTTTAGTTCCTGGTTTAGTCCTGGTTTAGTTCTGGTTTAGTCTGGTTTAGTTCTGGTTTAGTCCTGGTTTAGTCTTGGTTTAGTCCTGGTTTAGTCTTGGTTTAGTCCTGGTTTAGTCCTTGGTTTAGTCCTGGTTTAGTCCTGGTTTAGTCCTGGTTTAGTTCCTGGTTTAGTCCTGGTTTAGTCCTGGTTTAGTCCTGGTTTAGTCCTGGTTTAGTCCTGGTTTAGTCCTGGTTTAGTTCTGGTTTAGTCTTGGTTTAGTTCTGGTTTAGTCTTGGTTTAGTCCTGGTTTAGTCCTGGTTTAGTTCTGGTTTAAGTCCTGGTTTAGTCCTGGTTTAGTCCTGGTTTAGTTCTGGTTTAGTCCTGGTTTAGTCCTGGTTTAGTCCTGGTTTAGTCCTGGTTTAGTCCTGGTTTAGTCCTGGTTTAGTTCTGGTTTAGTCTGGTTTAGTTCTGGTTTTAGTCTGGTTTAGTCCTGGTTTAGTCCTGGTTTAGTTCTGGTTTAATCCTGGTTTAGTCCTGGTTTAGTCCTGGTTTAGTCCTGGTTTAGTTCTGGTTTAGTCCTGGTTTAGTCCTGGTTTTAGTCCTGGTTTAGTCCTGGTTTAGTCCTGGTTTAGTTCTGGTTTAGTCTGGTTTAGTCTGGTTTAGTCCTGGTTTAGTCCTGGTTTAGTTCTGGTTTAATCCTGGTTTAGTCCTGGTTTAGTCCTGGTTTAGTCCTGGTTTAGTCATTTCCTGTCGTTTGTTGTTGTGTAATAAACGTGTTTTTACAGAGACTCTGAGTCACAGTGTGTGAAGAAACATGGAGAAGATTCCACTGACGACACTGACGACACCTACACCCGTCCAACTGGGTCCAACTGGGTTAGTCTGGGTTAGTCTGGGTCAGACTGGGTCAGACTGGGTCAGTCTGGGTTAGTCTGGGTTAGACTGGGTTAGACTGGGTTAGACTGGGTTAGTCTGGGTTAGTCTGGGTTAGTCTGGGTTAGACTGGGTTAGTCTGGGTTAGTCTGGGTTAGTCTGGGTTAGACTGGGTTAGACTGGGTCAGTCTGGGTTAGACTGGGTTAGTCTGGGTTAGTCTGGGTTAGTCTGGGTTAGTCTGGGTTAGACTGGGTTAGACTGGGTTAGTCTGGGTTAGACTGGGTTAGACTGGGTTAGTCTGGGTTAGTCTGGGTTAGTCTGGGTTAGTCTGGGTTAGTCTGGGTTAGTCTGGGTCAGAGTCAGAGGGAGGTTCTTGATGTCAGATGTTTCGTGTTCCTCTCACTGAGTCTGTGGAAAAGTCTGGATCTTCAGTCATTTGTTTTAGATTCATATTTTAGAATCACACAGACTCGACTCGTTTCTCTTCACGAGTTTTGTGGAGTTTTGTTCAAGTCGCAAAACAAACACAAAACAAACACAAAACAAACACAAAACAACACAAAACAACACACAAAACAAACACAAAAGAAACACAAAACAAACACAAAACAAACACAAAAGAAACACAAAACAAAACAAACACAAAACAAACACAAAACAAACACAAAAGAAACAAAACAAAACAAACAAACAAAACAAACACATAAACAAACACAAAACAAACACAAAAGAAAACACAAAACAAACACAAAACAAACACAAAACAAACACAAAACAAACACAAACACAAAACAAACACAAAAGAAACACAAAACAAACACAAAACAAACACAAAAGAAACACAAAAAAACACAAAACAAACACAAAACAAACACAAAACAAACACAAACACAAAACAAACACAAAACAACACAAAACAACACAAAACAAACACAAAAAAACACAAAAGAAACACAAAACAAACACAAAACAAACACATAAACAAACACAAAACAAACACAAAACAACACAAAACAAACACAAAACAAACACAAAACAAACACAAAACAAACACATAAACAAACACAAAACAAACACAAAACAAACACAAAAGAAACACAAAACAACACAAAAGAAACACAAAAGAAACACAAAAGAAACACAAAACAACACAAAAGAAACACAAAACAAACACAAAACAAAACAACACAAAACAAACACAAAAACAACACAAAACAAACACAAACAAAACAAACACAAAACAAACACAAAACAAACACAAAACAAACACAAAACAAACACAAAACAAACACAAAACAAACACAAAAGAAACACAAAACAACACAAAAGAAACACAAAAGAAACACAAAAGAAACACAAAACAACACAAAAGAAACACAAAACAAACACAAAACAAACACAAAACAACACAAAACAACACAAAACAAACACAAAACAAACACAAAACAACACAAAACAAACACAAAACAAACACAAAACAAACACAAAACAACACAAAACAAACACAAAAGAAACACAAAACAACACAAAAGAAACACAAAAGAAACACAAAAGAACACAAAACAAAACAAAACACACAAAACAAAACAACACAAAACAAACACAAAAAAACACAAAACAACACAAAACAAACACAAAACAACACAAAACAACACAAAACAAACACAAAACAAACACAAAACAAACACAAAAACAAAACAACACAAAACAACACAAAACAACCACAAAACAAACACAAAACAAACACAAAAAAAACACAAAACAAACACAAAACAACACAAAACAACACAAAACAAACACAAAAGAAACACAAAACAAACACAAACAAAACAAACACAAAACAAACACAAAAGAAACACAAAAGAAACACAAAACAAACACAAAACAAACACAAAACAACACAAAACAAACACAAAAGAAACACAAAACAACACAAAACAAACACAAAACAAACAAACACAAAACAAACACAAAACAACACAAAACAAACACAAAAGAAACACAAAACAAACACAAAACAAACACAAAAAACAAAACAAACACAAAACAAACACAAAACAAACACAAAACAAACACAAAACAAACACAAAACAAAACATAAACAAAACAAAACAACAAAACAAACACAAAACAACACAAAACAAACACAAAAAACAAACACAAAAACAAAACAAACACAAAACAAACACAAAACAAACACAAAAGAAACACAAAACAAAACAAACACAAAACAAACACAAAACAAACACAAAACAACACAAAACAAACAAACACAAAAGAAACACAAAACAAACACAAAACAACACAAAACAAACACAAAAGAAACACAAAACAAACACAAAACAAACAAAACACAAAACAAACACAGAACAAACACAAAACAAACACAAAACAAACACAAACACAAAACAAACACAAAACAAACACAAAACAAACACAAAACAACACAAAACAAACACAAAACAAATACATAAACAAACACAAATGTTTGGTTTAATTTTCTGCTGTTTTGATTCAGTTTCACATTTTGACTCGTCGAACCAAAATAAAAAACTGTTCACGTCTGAAGAACCAGAATCAAACAAACTGAACTTTACAACAGAAACGAAACACAAACGACTGACACAGTTTGAGTTTGACGAGCGACTTCACTCAGGAACATTTCACTTTGTTTTCACTTTGTTTTCACTTTGTTTTCAGTTTTTTCAGGGTAAATTCAGGTTTGTGTGTTTTTGTGCAGAATAAAAGAGGAGACGAGTTTTGTTCTGGAAAAACAAATAGTTTAATAAAATAAACGTCATTTACATTTACAAAAGTCATTTACATTTAAATCTGTTTGAAACATTTAAATCACTTTTAAATCCGTCTGGAGCCTCGTGCTGCAGGAACTCGGGGTTTTACAGTGTAAAGGTCAAAGGTCAGAGGTCAGATTTATAAAAATATGAACTTTCTGACACAGCCACAGGTCAAAGGGTCACGGGGTCAAAGGGCAGAGTCCAAATCTAAACAGAAAAGTTCCAGAGTGTCTTTACGTCCACAGACACAGATCCTGTTTGAGCTTCAGTCCTGAGTTTGATTTTTTTCTTCTTCATTTTGTGCAAAACAAAATTTCATTTATTTATTATTTTATATCATTTTTTAAAAACATCAGAGTTAAAAAAAAATCAAATTCAGATTCAGACGGAATCTGATGCACCTGATGCCCTCCCACCACAGCCCCGCACGGGGTGAAAGGTCACGCAGCATTCGGGAGGTGGCGTCGGTGGCGTCGGTCGTCGGTGGCGTCGGTGGCGTCGGTGGCGTCGGTGGCGTCGGTGGCGTCGGTCGTCGGTGGCGTCGGTCAGGAGGCGGCGGCGTTTTCCCGCGCCCGCCTGATGCCGTAGAGCCACTTGATGACCCTGGCGTTCCTCTCGACCACAGAGATCCCGTACGGCGTGCGCTCTTTAGGCTCCTCCCCCTCGCCGTCCTCTCTCTCCTCGTACTCGGAGCTGGGCGTGCTGACGCTGTGGAGCTTCGGGACGATGTCAGAGTTGGCCCGGGTGAAGCGCTCCACGCCGCCCGCCTCCAGCTCGCCCGGGCACAGCTCGCCCGGGTCCAGGCCGCAGTAGTTGAAGAAGCGCTCGCGGTCGGCCGAGGCGCGAGAGAAACGGTCGCTCAGGTCTGACTTGGAGCGGTGGAGGGCGGGGCGTTTGTGGGCGGAGCCTCTGGAGCTGGCGCTGAGGCGGGTGAAGGCGGGCGAGGCGGGGGGGGCGCCCGTGCGGCACAGCAGGGGGCTCTGGGGCGGGAAGGCGGGTGCGGACAATAAGGAGGGGGGCGTGGCCTGGGTGTTTGTGTCTGTGGGCGGGGTCAGGGGCGGGGCCTGTCCCTTCACTGTCTGACGGAGGTGTTGCGGGTGCAGGGGGAGGAGGGGCCTCCTCTGGGGGCGTCGGCCTTCAGCCTGAGGACGAACGTCAACGCGCCGCACGGACGCCGGGCACAGGGGGGCGGGGCACAGAGGGGCGGGGCACAGAGGGGCGGGGCACAGGGGGGCGGGGACTCGGGCGCGGCGGGCGGGGACGGGAGGGGGCCGAGCGGGGAGAGGGGGGGGCAGGCGCTGCGCTGTGATTGGGCAGGAGGAGGCGAGGGGGGCGGGGTCGGGTTTGGGTTGGACTTTGGTTCTGGGTCGGTTCTCGACACTGCTCCCCGCGCTCTGGGCCGAGGACGAGGACAGAGGAGACGAGGGCGACGAAGACGAGGAGGACGAAGAGGCTGCGGCGCCGTCACAAACGTTGATGAGGTCACTGAGAACGTCCAGGTCCAGACGAGGAACCCTCTGACCAGAAGAACCTGAAGAACCTGAAGAACCTGAAGAACCAACAGAACCAGAGTCAGACTGAAGCCGAGAAAACAAACTCAAACTGATTTATTCTTTTTATTCTTTTAAATGTTCCTGATGTTGATGCTAAAATCTGAGAACTGAACAAAACAGAAAAACTAAACCGGGGGGGAGGGGCAAACTTTCTGGCTCGGGGGCCACATAAGGTTCTCACATTTGCCTGAAGGGGACAGGAGACAGAACATGACGTGTTCAGAGCCCGGTTCTGTTGTGTAGGACGTGTTCTGCACTACGCGCTGTAGTGTTTCAGAACCAATGAAAGTGAATGAGGTTTGCTCCTCCACACACCTCAGGCGAGTGTGAGTCCAATGTGCTTAGAACTCAATGAACAACAGAACCCACATCATGAAGATACACATGGAAACACTTCAGTGTGAGTAAAACCAGATCCTTGAGACATTCTGTTCATTCACATTTGTCCCACAGAGTCAAAGAGTCTTTAAACTCTTTCAAAGCTCTAAAAACAGAAGCAGTGTTATGTCTTGAACACTTCTACTTCACTCATGGTCTGAACACTTTCCCATAAAGCATTGCAGCCAACACAATACACCGCACCTCAATGTATATATAGTGTCGCCATCTACTGGGAAACGCCGGAAATGCAGGAAAAATAAAACATCAAGGTTTATTATTGTCATTTATTCCAGTTCGGCGGCCGGATTAAAAGGTTTAAAGGGCCGCATACGGCCCCCAGGCCGTAGTTTGCCCACCCCTGAACTAAAACCACACGGAAACAAACCGTCGCCAACAAAAACACAGTAGACAGAACCAAACAGAACCACACAGAACCACACAGAACCAACAGAACCAAACAGAACCACATAGAACCACACAGAACCAACAGAACCAAACAGAACCACACAGAACCACACAGAACCAACAGAACCAAACAGAACCACACAGAACCACACAGAACCAACAGAACCAAACAGAACCACACAGAACCAACAGAACCAAACAGAACCACAGAACCAAACAGAACCAAACAGAACCAACACAGAACCAAACAGAACCAAACAGAACCAAACAGAACCAAACAGAACCAAACAGAACCAAACAGAACCAACAGAACCAAACAGAACCACACAGAACCAAACAGAACCACACAGAACCAACAGAACCAAACAGAACCAAACAGAACCACAGAACCAAACAGAACCAACAGAACCAACAGAACCAAACAGAACCAAACAGAACCACACAGAACCACACAGAACCAAACAGAACCACACAGAACCAAACAGAACCAAACAGAACCAAACAGAACCACACAGAACCAAACAGAACCAACAGAACCAAACAGAACCAACAGAACCAAACAGAGGCAGTGGTTCTAAACCCTGAACTCTGAACCCGTCCTCACCTTTGGGTCCCTGTCGGTGGGCGCAGGCTTCACGGGGCCCCGGGGCGGAGGAGACAGGTGAGGGGCAGAGGGGGGCGGGGCAGAGCGGGGAGGGCATCAGGGCCTTTCGGATGATTGGCGCCTGTCTGTTGAGCGCCACCTGTCGGCTCTTGACGTACTTGGCCTTGTCGGCCTCCAGTCGCTCCACGGCGCTCAGTTTACGAGTCGGGTTCGTGCTCTGGTGTCTGAAATAGTCGGGGCCTTTGTGCAGGATCCTGAAGGGCGCCCCTGCCAGGCACCTGTCGGCAGGACGCAGAGTCTCCACCGGCATTTTGCACCTGCCACAAAACACCAGAGAACAGAGTTTAGAGAACACAGTTTACAGAAAACAGAGTTTAGAGAACACAGTTTAGAGAAAACAGAGTTCAGAGAACAGAGTTTAGAGAAAACAGAGTTTAGAGAACAGAGTTTAGAGAAAACAGAGTTTAGAGAACAGAGTTTAGAGAAAACAGAGTTTACAGAAAACAGAGTTTAGAGAAAACAGAGTTTAGAGAACAGAGTTTAGAGAAAACAGAGTTTACAGAAAACAGAGTTTAGAGAACAGAGTTTAGAGAACAGAGTTTAGAGAACAGAGTTTAGAGAACACAGTTTAGAGAACAGAGTTTAGAGAGAACAGAGTTTAGAGAAAAAAGAGTTTAGAGAACAGAGTTTAGAGAAAACAGAGTTTAGAGAACACAGTTTACAGAAAACAGAGTTTAGAGAACACAGTTTACAGAAAACAGAGTTTAGAGAACACAGTTTACAGAAAACAGAGTTTAGAGAACAGAGTTTAGAGAGAACAGAGTTTAGAGAAAAAAGAGTTTAGAGAACAGAGTTTAGAGAAAACAGAGTTTAGAGAACAGAGTTTAGAGAAAACAGAGTTTACAGAAAACAGAGTTTAGAGAACACAGTTTAGAGAAAACAGAGTTCAGAGAACAGAGTTTAGAGAAAACAGAGTTTAGAGAACAGAGTTTAGAGAAAACAGAGTTTACAGAAAACAGAGTTTAGAGAAAACAGAGTTTAGAGAACAGAGTTTAGAGAAAACAGAGTTTACAGAAAACAGAGTTTAGAGAACAGAGTTTAGAGAACAGAGTTTAGAGAACAGAGTTTAGAGAACACAGTTTAGAGAACAGAGTTTAGAGAGAACAGAGTTTAGAGAAAAAAGAGTTTAGAGAACAGAGTTTAGAGAAAACAGAGTTTAGAGAACACAGTTTACAGAAAACAGAGTTTAGAGAACACAGTTTACAGAAAACAGAGTTTAGAGAACACAGTTTACAGAAAACAGAGTTTAGAGAACAGAGTTTAGAGAGAACAGAGTTTAGAGAAAAAAGAGTTTAGAGAACAGAGTTTAGAGAAAACAGAGTTTAGAGAACAGAGTTTAGAGAAAACAGAGTTTAGAGAAAAAAGAGTTTAGAGAACAGAGTTTAGAGAAAACAGAGTTTAGAGAAAACAGAGTTTAGAGAGAACAGAGTTTAGAGAAAACAGAGTTTAGAGAACAGAGTTTAGAGAAAACAGAGTTTAGAGAAAACAGAGTTTAGAGAAAACAGAGTTTAGAGAGAACAGAGTTTAGAGAACAGAGTTTAGAGAAAACAGAGTTTAGAGAAAACAGAGTTTAGAGAAAACAGAGTTTAGAGAAAACAGAGTTTACAGAGAACAGAGTTTAGAGAACAGAGTTTAGAGAAAACAGAGTTTAGAGAAAACAGAGTTTACAGAGAACAGAGTTTAGAGAACAGAGTTTAGAGAAAACAGAGTTTAGAGAACAGAGTTTAGAGAAAACAGAGTTTAGAGAACAGAGTTTAGAGAACAGAGTTTAGAGAAAACAGAGTTTAGAGAAAACAGAGTTTAGAGAGAACAGAGTTTAGAGAAAAAAGAGTTTAGAGAACAGAGTTTAGAGAAAACAGAGTTTACAGAGAACAGAGTTTAGAGAACAGAGTTTAGAGAAAACAGAGTTTAGAAAACAGAGTTTAGAGAAAACAGAGTTTAGAGAAACAGAGTTTAGAGAAAACAGAGTTTAGAGAACAGAGTTTAGAGAAAACAGAGTTTAGAGAACAGAGTTTAGAGAACAGAGTTTAGAGAAAACAGAGTTTAGAGAACAGAGTTTAGAGAAAACAGAGTTTAGAGAACAGAGTTTAGAGAAACAGAGTTTAGAGAAAACAGAGTTTAGAGAAAACAGAGTTTAGAGAGAACAGAGTTTAGAGAAAAAAGAGTTTAGAGAACAGAGTTTAGAGAAAACAGAGTTTACAGAGAACAGAGTTTAGAGAACAGAGTTTAGAGAAAACAGAGTTTAGAAAACAGAGTTTAGAGAAAACAGAGTTTAGAAAACAGAGTTTAGAGAAAACAGAGTTTACAGAGAACAGAGTTTAGAGAACAGAGTTTAGAGAAAACAGAGTTTAGAGAAAACAGAGTTTTAGAGAACAGAGTTTAGTTTAGAAAAAACAGAGTTTAGAGAACAGAGTTTAGAGAAAACAGAGTTTAGAGAACAGAGTTTAGAGAACAGAGTTTAGAGAAAACAGAGTTTAGAGAACAGAGTTTAGAGAAAACAGAGTTTAGAGAACAGAGTTTACAGAGAACAGAGTTTGGGGGGTTTCAGTTCTTAATGTTTTTGTTCTTTTATCTCAGAAAGTCGTTTTGACGTCACGTCAGTAAAACCACTGAGCGCGCTCAGTAATGGCATTAGCGCTAACAGGCTAACAGGTTAGCCTTCTCAAACGTTAGCGTGTTTACGTTTGCTTGTTAAAATTCCATCAGTTTTTTCTCTGAAAAGTGATTTTGTTTTTTCTCTTTTATTTTTCTGTTTAACGTTTTTTTTCAGAAAATATCACATCGAGATCAAAAGCCTTTTTCACACGAGTCTGACCTGAGTCTGACCTGAGTCTGACCTGAGTCTGATCCAAGTCTGACCTGAGTCTGACCTGAGTCTGACCTGAGTCTGATCCAAGTCTGACCTGAGTCTGACCTGAGTCTGACCTG
>NW_026571515.1:85153-87653 GCF_026225935.1 Boleophthalmus pectinirostris | reverse complement strand
AACATGGACCTAAATATGGACCTAAACCCGGACCTAAACCCAGACCTAAACCCAGACCTAAACCCGGACCTAAACATGGACCTAAACATGGACCTAAACATGGACCTAAACATGGACCTAAACCCAGACCTAAACCCGGACCTAAACCCGGACCTAAACATGGACCTAAACATGGACCTAAACATGGACCTAAATATGGACCTAAACATGGACCTAAACCTGGACCTAAACCCAGACCTAAACCCGGACCTAAACCCAGACCCAAACATGGACCTAAACATGGACCTAAACATGGACCTAAACCCGGACCTAAACCCAGACCTAAACCCAGACCTAAACCCAGACCTAAACCCAGACCTAAACCCAGACCCAAACATGGACCTAAACATGGACCTAAACCCGGACCTAAACCCAGACCTAAACCCAGACCCAAACATGGACCTGGACCTGGACCTGGACCCAAACCCGGAGTCAAATATGGACCTAAACCCAGACCTAAACATGGACCTGGTCCAAAACCCGGACCCAAACCTGGACCCAAACCTGAACTCAAACCTGGACTCAAACCCGGACCTAAACCTGGACCCTGGAGTCTGGACCTGATATCGATTTCGATACTGTAGCTTTAGTTTCTGTCGATCTGGATCTCGCCCGATACCAGAGACTGAAAACAGCTTTTTAAAATTTAAACTAAACTCAGACAGAACTGATCGTCAAGAGTCTGAGACGTTTCCTCAGATTCAGTCTGAGACGTTTCCTCAGACCTGATTATTCTAATTATAAAGAGTTTTGTTCCCCAATAATCAGGAAGTGCACTTTGGCATGCTAGTTGTTGTTAGCTCTGGTTTGTGAGAGTCGTGTAACATGAAGATCATGAAGAACGTTCTAAATGCAGAAGATCAGAGAAGAAGAACTCACTCATGATAAGAAGTTTAAAGGGTCAGGGTCTAAAGGGTCAGAGTCTAAATGGTCAGAGTCTAAAGGGTCAGGGTCTAAAGGGTCAGAGTCTAAAGGGTCAGAGTCTAAAGGGTCAGAGTCTAAAGGGTCAGGGTCTAAAGGGTCAGAGTCTAAAGGGTCAGGGTCTAAAGGGTCAGAGTCTAAAGGGTCAGAGTCTAAAGGGTCAGAGTCTAAAGGGTCAGAGTCTAAAGGGTCAGGGTCTAAAGGGTCAGAGTCTAAAGGGTCAGGGTCTAAAGGGTCAGGTCCAGTCTAGATCAGTGTTTCCCAAACATTTTTTCTGGTGACTCATATTTTTAAAATCACAAACAAACCTTCGTGACCCGACTCCACAAAATAAAGTTGGATTTTTTTATTTTTGAACTTTCATGAGGAGATTTTACTGTGATCGAGTCTCTGAACATTTAGTTTTACTCAAGTTTTAAACAATGAAAAACACTGAAGCAGAAATAAAAGGATCCAGAAGTCGCCCGTTTGGACTTGAAATGTAGAACTTTACTTTTTCTTTTCAACATTCGACTGAAGCAGAAACACGAACAAAACAAAACCCTGAGACACACGAGGGCCGCGACACACGAGGGCCGCGACACACGAGGGCCGCGACACACGAGGGCCACGACACACGAGGACACACACGAGGGCCGCGACACACGAGGGGCGCGACACACGAGGGCCGCGACACACGAGGGCCACTACACACGAGGGCCGTGACACACGAGGGCCACTACACACGAGGGCCGCGACACACGAGGGCCACTACACACGAGGGCCGCGACACACGAGGGCCACTACACACACGAGGGCGCGACAACACACGAGGGCCGCGACACACGAGGGCCGCGACACACGAGGGCCACGACACACGAGGACACACACGAGGGCCACTACACACGAGGGCCGCGACACACGAGGACACACGAGGGCCGCGACACACGAGGGCCACACACACGAGGGCCGCGACACACGAGGACACACACGAGGGCCGCGACACACGAGGGCCACGACACACGAGGGCCGCAACACACGAGGGCCGCTACACACGAGGGCCGCAACACACGAGGGCCGCTACACACGAGGGCCGCGACACACGACACGGCCGCGACACACGACGGCCGCGACACACGACGGCCGCGACACACGAGGGCCACTACGAACACACGAGGGCCGTGACACACGAGGGCCACTACACACGAGGGCCGCGACACACGAGGGCCACTACACACGAGGGCCGCGACACACGAGGGCCACTACACACGAGGGCCGCGACACACGAGGGCCGCGACACACGAGGGCCGCGACACACGAGGGCCACGACACACGAGGGACACACACGAGGGCCACTACACACGAGGGCCGCGACACACGAGGACACACACGAGGGCCGCGACACACGAGGGCCACTACACACGAGGGCCGCGACACACGAGGACACACACGAGGGCCGCGACACACGAGGACACACGAGGGCGACACACGAGGGCCGACACACGAGGGCCGACACACGAGGCGCACACACACGACGGCCGCGACACACGACGGCCGCGAC
>NW_026571515.1:55153-72653 GCF_026225935.1 Boleophthalmus pectinirostris | reverse complement strand
CCGGTTTCCTGCTCCATGTCGAGTTGTTTTGGTGGGTTTTTGGCGAGGCGCTGGGGGGTTTGGAGCCGGGTTTGTGGCGCGTGGCTTCAGGAGGTCAAACAGGACTCAGAGTTGAACCTGGGCCAGACTCCGCCATGTTGGAGCTGTAGATCTGGGAGCGTCACACACACACCTGCAGCTCGGACAAACACCGCACACTTTAATACACAGCTTTAGTTTGGTTTGAGTTTTTGTTTGTTTTCACCTGTGATGTGTCGTTTATACTGAGACTACATGTCCCATAATCCTCTGCTCTGCTCTGCTCTCATGTGGTTTCCTGGAGTTATGTTTTGTTTCATTCACATGTTTAACTCACAAACCTGCACATTTAATATCAGATCGAAACATTTAAATCTGTCAGAAAAGGACTAAAAAGTGTTGAAATGATGTAACGATGATGCAAGATCATTTTAACGGACAAGTTCTCTTCAAATAAACGACTCCAGACGAGAACGAAACATCTCAGAGAAATGTTCAGTACAGGAGATGTAACAGACTCAGAATAAAGAGTCACTCAAACAAACACAACTCCAGCTCTGAGTGTGACCAGGAACAACAGAACAACATTAGAACATTAAACATTAGAACATTAGAACATTAAACATTAGAACATTAGAATATTAGAACATTAGAACATTAGAACATTAGAACATGCCTCCTACAGTTTTAAAAAGTTCCTCCTGTCACCTCTGTCCCTGCGTCTCCAGATCCAGACCCTCCAGGTTCTTCTCAGTCTCGGTTTACGTTCAGGTCTCGTGTGAAGCTCAGAGCCTCCAGACTCTGGTCCTGAGCTGCAGCGGCTGCACTAGCCCTGACTCCTGACAGGTGCAGGCGCTGGGCTCAGGGGGAGACGGTTCAGATCAGACACAGACATTTAGGTTTAAAGCCACTGGATCCAGCGTGAGGCTCGTTTGTCTGGAGAATCATCTGGAACAAAAACAACAAATCAGAACAGAAATAAATGAGACGTGTCCAGTGTTTTTGTGATTAAGAATAAATCAGTATTGGAACAGTTTTTAGTTCTATTTAAATCAAGTTTATAGAATTTTAAATCAAAATCTCACAGAGTTCTTTGAAACAGGAACAGAAACAATCCAAGAAGCTCGTCCGTTTCAGAACCTGTTTACAGAGCTTTGAGTTTTTAATAAAAATAATAAATATTGTTTTATTTACACTGGACATTTTATCTCCTACGCAGAAAAAACTGGAGGGTTAAAATTTCATGGTCAAATATATCAGAAAAAAAGTGTTATTTTAACTCTTTGAGAGTTAAATGTGTGTTGGAGTTATTTGCCAGAGTTGATTTGGTTGAAGTTAATTCTACTTCCCTTTGTGTTAATGTTCAGAATTTCATCTTAAATTAACTCAAATAAAGTGTGAAAATAAAACAGCTCTGTGTTGTTGAGTTAAATCAGGATAACTCTACAAAGTGTTATCTGTTTACTCTCTAAACCTTCATTTAACTCTGGGTTTGGGTTAAACAGGAACTTTGGTCCAGTTTTACTTCATGAACTTTTACACAAATGTTAAATTAACTCTAGAACAGAGTGACTCAGAGAAACTCTGAGAAAATGTTGACATTTATTCTGTGTAAATTTGAACTCTCCACTTGTTGACGTGTGTGAACAGTTTCAGACTTAAAGATTTGATAATTCTGCTTTTTCAAATTTCAATTTTTATTCTGAAATATCACAGCCCTGGTGCGTGTGGAAAACTCACTGTAGAGAATTTGTGTCAGATGCCCTCCCCGTGTGTCAGATTGTGTCAGATGCCACTTTTGTTCACACTGTCGATTGATTGATTGATTTATTATTATTGATGTTCTTTCCTCTGTGTGTGAGCAGCGAATCACATTTTATCAACGAGAAAGTGAATGTGACAAAAACACACATTTGTTTTGACTTTTGTGGAGAATAACTGGATTTTAATTTTCTGTTACTAAGATTTTCCTAATTATTATTTGTATTATTATTTTTAATTGCTGATGAACGTCGACATTCTTTGAGCTGCAGAAAATAAGTTTAAACATTTTAAACTTATTTCTGTGTTTGTGTTTGAAGCCAAAGACTCACCTAAACAAACTCTGCTGTTGTGCTCCTGGGCCAGACACTTTTCTTCTGTTCACACTGTGGCTGGTTCAGGAGGGAAGGGCATCTGCAATAAAATAAAATAAAATAAAATAAAAAATAAAAAGCTGAACTAGTTGACTGTGGCGCCCTCTGGTGAAAAATAAGAGAAAAGCAGATTTTAAAACGTGACTAAATAAAAATAAAATAAATCAAATATTACTTTATATTATAATCATAAATCTTCTCTAAAGTCTCTGATCTTTAAAATAAAATGACTGACCTTTTGAAAAACTGTAAACATGTAAAATGTTCTAAACTGTGGAGTGGAGGCAGCTGGAAATGAAAACTACTGTGACTTACAATTGTGTTTTACATTATTTGTTTGTTTGAGACGAGATTATCAGAAACACTGAACATTTGTACAAAAACAAAATCAATATTTTGAGGTTTTACTGGACAAATCCTCAACTCACAACAGTTTTTCACTTCACCTACAGATATATTACACATTTCATCATAAATTATACTTTGTAAATCCCAAATACTATTTTAGGGTTAGAAAACTGTATTTTTTTTTTTTTTCATCCTTCTGAACAGAGAAGCAAAGTAAATAAGATTTGTACCTTGGAAATTCTAAATTGTTGCTTATTTTTTGTTATAATGTCATAAAATCATTAGCATTTAATCATTGTAAATATATTTTGTTAGCTTCATTTTGCCTCCACTTGCTCCATTTCAGATTTTTAAACATTCCGATGACATAAGATCTGAAAAGTTTCTATTTGTCACCGACTGTGAACTGCAAACACCTTTAATTTATTACATTTGTTTGTAATTTACATGGCTCATGTCCGAACTCTTATTTACTCATTTACTTGACTAATTAACATTACCAATGTGTTTGTATTATAACATTTGCAAAAAATAAAATAAATAAAATAAAAATAGCGTAATGACGTCACGCAGAACAGTGACCAGTTAAAACTAATTTTATCATCATACATTTTTATAGTTTATAGTTTTATATACTAGCAGCAGATTAATCCATGACTAAATAAATACAATATATTTAGAGAGAAAAATAAAAAAAATAATAAAAAGTTTAATGACGTCATTCGGAACGGTCGATTCTAAATTTATAATCAGTAAATTCCACTTTAATAGTTTAGTTTTAATATTAGCAGCAGATTAATCCATGACTAAATAAATACTGTATATTTTATTATAGTTATTTTAGTTTTATGTTTCATTTTATTGTGTTAAACTTTTTCCCGCGGCTCGTAAAATGGCGCAGGTGAAAATCATCAGTTTAATCCACAGGTCCAACAAAACACACAAAAAACACACAAAAAACTCACAAAACCAGCGATTAAACCACAGCAAACCCGACACACAACACTCAGACTGAAGAGCACCGACCTGCGCTTTCACCCGGAGAGTCTCAAGTAGGAATTTTTATCTTTAACGCGGAGATATTTAAATGAAAGTCCGATCTGCGCCGCGGTTAGCACCAGGCTAATGCTAATGCTAATGCTAATGCTAATGCTAATGCTAATGCTAATGCTAAGCTGCAGTTTGTTGCGGGGCTAAAAACAAAGTCGGTTCTAAACTTTAATATAAATAATTTTCTTTGGTTTAGTACGACGGAGTATATGGGTCAGATTAAAAAAAAAATATGCTGGCGCCATGAGAATAAAATCATAATTTTACAGGAATAAAGTCGTAATAAAATCAAAGTCAAAGTGAAAAATGCGGCAGAAGAAGAACCTTGTTTTTCAATATAAAACCAAAAATAAGAAAAATCAACTACAATTTTCTTCGTTTGTGCCTCCGGACTGAACCAGGACTGAACCAGGACTGAACCAGGTCTAAACCAGGTCCGAGACCAGACCGGGACTGAGACCAGGACTTAGACAAGGACTGAGTCAGGGACCAAGACTGAGACCCGGACCGAGACTGGGACTGAGGCCGGGACCAGACCAGGACTGAAAACGGTTCAGTCCCGGTTCAGTCCCGGTTCAGTCCCGGTTCAGTCCCGGTTCAGTCCCGGTTCAGTCCCGGTTCAGTCCCGGTTCAGTCCTGCATTGCATTTTAAAGTCACAGAAACGTCATTTCCGTGACTTAAACCAGGACTAAACTAGGACTAAACCGTTTTCAGTCCTGGTCTGGTCCCGGTCTCAGTCCTGGTCTTTCTGGTTTGGTTCTGGACCTGGTTTAGTCCTGATTCAGTCCTGGTTCAGTCGAATGAACGAATGATACACAGATTCTTCTCTTTTACAAAATGCTCCAGATTCTCCACGAGCCGCTGATGTTCTCCTGATATTAACACTTTATTTTGACACAACTTTATTCTCATAATATTATGACTTTAATGTGGAAATGTTACGACTTTATTCTGGTAGCGCCAGCATGTTTTTTTTGTTTTTTATCTGACCTTTATACTAGTTTAAAACAGTTTTAACTCGCAGTGTAAACAGATACTTTAAGCCGGAGTTTAAAGTAGGATTATTATCTTAACTCTGAGATATTTAAATAAAAGTCACATTTGTGCCACACTTAGCATCAGGAAAACTCTGCTCACCTGTAGTTTGACGCAGGGATAATACTTAATATAAAGTTTAATATAAGTGATTTTCTTTGGTTTAGAGCAGTTATTTCAATTTATTGTGTAACAGAATATTTGAACCTGGAGAGTTTGAAGTTAGATTTAAATATCTCAGAGTTAAATCTTAAAATTAAAGCCTCATTTGGAACATTTAATTGAACTCAAACTGTAGATGAAATAAAAACGTGAGGAACTTGTTTTAGTTTTTGGTGGAGCAGTGTCTGAGGTGAACTTTGTGTTTGCTTTTACAGCCGAGTGTTTGATTATAAATCCTCGTCCTGTTTTAATTTTATTGTCTTTTTTTATGAGGACAAAAATGACCTTTGACCTTTTTATATGGTTGTGATTTGACCTTTGTCTCCCGGCAGATGTTGCGGTTGGTGTCCGGGCGCGTCGGCGGCCTCCTGGCGAAGCGCGCGACCCCCGCGGTGTGTACGAACACGAGCGGCGTCAGGACCGCGCACCACGGACACGGTGAGGACGCAGGGACGCAGAGGGACTGAAGGACGGGGACGCAGAGGGACACTGAAGGACGGGGACGCAGAGAGACAGAAGGACGGGGACGCAGAGGGACAGAAGGACGGGGACGCAGAGGGACACTGAAGGAGAGGGAGGACGGGACGCAGAGAGGACAGAGAGGAGGGACGGGGACAGGACAGGAGGGACAGAGGACAGGACGGGGACGACAGAGGGACAGAAGGACGGGGACGCAGAGGGACAGAAGGACGGGGACGCAGAGGGACAGAAGGACGGGGACGCAGAGAGACAGAAGGACGGGGACGCAGAGGGACGCAGAGGGACACTGAAGGACGGGGACGACAGAGGAGACACTGAAGGACGGGGACAGAAGGACGGGGACGCAGAGGGACAGAGAGGACAGGGGACGACGGGGACGAGAGGGACAGAAGGACGGGGACGCAGAGGGACAGAACGGGGACGGGGACGGACGGGGACAGGGGAGAGAGGGACACTGAAGGACGGGGACGCAGAGGGACACTGAAGGACGGGGACGCAGAGGGACACTGAAGGACGGGGACGCAGAGAGACGGAGACAGAAGGATGGGCGGGGATGGGGACAGAGAGATAGGCGGACGGGGATGGACGGGGACGCTGAGAGACAAAAGGACGGGGATGGATGGGGACACGGAGACAGAGAGAGGGAGACGGGAACGCAGAGAGGGACACAGAGACGGGTGGAAAGGGGACACTGGCTCTGTGTCTTCAGCTCCAGACGTGTCTCTGTGTCTCGTGTCTCTGTGTCTCTGTGTCTCTGTGTCTCGTGTCTCTGTGTCTGTGTCTCGTGTCTCTGTGTCATGTGTCTCTGTGTCTCTGTGTCTCTGTGTCTCTGTGTCTCTGTGTCTCGTGTCTCTGTGTCTCGTGTCTCTGTGTCTCTGTGTCTCTGTGTCTCTGTGTCTGTGTCTCGTGTCTGTGTCTCTGTGTCTCGTGTCTCTGTGTCTCGTCTCTGTGTCATGTGTCTCGTGTCTCTGTGTCTGTGTCTCGTGTCTCTGTGTCTCTGTGTCTGTGTCTCTGTGTCTCGTGTCTGTGTCTCTGTGTCTCTGTGTCTCTGTGTCTCTGTGTCTCTGTGTCTCTGTGTCTCTGTGTCTCTCTGTGTCTCTGTGTCTCTGTGTCTCTGTGTCTGTGTCTCTGTGTCTCTGTGTCTCTCTGTGTCTCTGTGTCTGTGTCTGTGTCTCTGTGTCTCTGTGTCTCTGTGTCTTCGTGTCTCTGTGTCTCTGTGTCTCTGTGTCTCTGTGTCTCTGTGTCTCTGTGTCTCTGTGTCTCTGTGTCTCTGTGTCTGTGTCTCTGTGTCTCTGTGTCTCTGTGTCTGTGTCTCTGTGTCTGTGTCTCTGTGTCTCTGTGTCTCTGTGTCTCGTGTCTCTGTGTCTCTCGTGTCTCTGTGTCTCTGTGTCTCTGTGTCTCTGTGTCTCTGTGTCTCTGTGTCTCTGTGTCTCTGTGTCTCTGTGTCTCTGTGTCTCTGTGTCTCTGTGTCTCTGTGTCTCTGTGTCTCTGTGTCTCTGTGTCTCTGTGTCTCTGTGTCTCTGTGTCTCTGTGTCTCTGTGTCTCTGTGTCTCTGTGTCTCTCTGTGTCTCTGTGTCTCTCTGTGTCTCTGTGTCTCTGTGTCTCTGTGTGTCTCTGTGTCTCTGTGTCTGTGTCTCTGTGTCTCGTGTCTCTCTGTGTCTCTGTGTCTCTGTGTCTGTGTCTCTGTGTCTGTGTCTCTGTGTCTCTGTGTCTCTCTGTGTCTCTGTGTCTCTGTCTCTCGTGTCTCTGTGTCTCGTGTCTCTGTGTCTCATGTCTCTGTGTCTGTGTCTTCAGCTCCAGACGTGTCTCAGGTGGCGGACATGTCCAAGCCGTTGTACTGGAACAGGAGGGACGTCCCTCTGCCCGATCGTCCCTTCAGACTGGAGCTGAACGCAGGAGACAAAAGTCTGAAGGAGAAAGAGAAAGGCTCCTGGAAACAGCTGAGCAACGAGGAAAAGATCGCACGTAAGGAACACGCTTTTATGATGATTATTATTATTATTATTATTATTATTATTATTATTATTGTTATTATTATTGTTGTTGTTGTTTTATGTTCGGTGAGACCAGGTGCACTACATGTCCCATAATCCTCTGCTCTGTTCTGCTGTTTCCTGGAGTTGTGTTAAATGTGAATGAAACAAAACACGAGTTCTTCTTAGACTGAAAACACTCTGTTCCACCTCGTGATGTCATCGTGTGGTGATACAGGAAGTGCTCCACTGTGTTTTTAAACTCCACACTTCACCTTCACTAGAATCATCTGGAACATTTCAGTTCTGGAGACGTTGATCTGGACTGAACTAAAGACAAAATGTTCACTTGATGACATCACCAGGTGGATCAGAGCGTTTGGAGTTTTGTAGATGTAACAGACTCAGAATAAACAAACAAACACGAGAACAACACAACAGAACAACGCAAGAACAACAGAACATGGGTTAAATCTGTTTGTGCTTCAGGAGCTTTTAGAAACATTTAGTCGAGCCGTCAGAAAAAACAACAAATGTGTGTTTTGAGTTTTTATTCAAGTGAAATGTTGGTGTACGTCCAGAGTCGTCGTGTCCAGCTCCACACTCAGACCAGAGTCTCTGTTCTCTACATAAACTCTTCTACAGTTTCTTCACACACACACGGGCAGATTTTGGTGTTTTGATTCTAAACTGATCAGATCTGGGCTCTAATGTTCTTCTGTTTTTATTACTTCATCAAATATTTTTGAACTTAGTTTCTGCAGCTGATGGAGATTTGAAACTGTTACTGTAGTCAGTAAAACGTGTGGGATTTTCCTGTGTTCAACTGTTACTGTGACTCCAGCAGCTCCACTAAAACTGAACAGGGCGGAGTCTGCAGTGGCTCGGTTTGTTGGTGCGGTTGTGTCCTTGAGCAAGACACTTAACCCTCCTCACCCCCAGTGTCTCTTTAAACCAACAAACTGTTCACTCAAACATTTGTCCAGTGACACAAACAAATGTTTTTTACCTGGACATTAAAATATGAAGTGAAACACCCGACCCGTCCACCAGAGGGCGCCTCGCCCCGACCCGTCCACCAGAGGGCGCCTCGCCCCGACCCGTCCACCAGAGGGCGCCTCGCCCCGACCCGTCCACCAGAGGGCGCCTCGCCCCCCCCCGTCTCCCCGGGCGACTCTTCACCTGAAGCTGCTGTTTCACTTTTTATGGCTGGACTTTGGACTTTAACTCGTTATATTTCTCAAGCACCGAGTTTGTCTAAAATTATTTTTATGACCAGAGACAAAATGATTAAAAACACCTCCTCCTCTTTCTCCTCTTTCTTCTCTTTCTCCTCTTTCCTCTTTCTCCAGTGTATCGTATTTCGTTCGATCAGACGTTCGCAGAGATGAAGCGTCCTTCGGCTGAGTGGAAGACGGTTCTTGGAGGAGTCTTCATCTTCTTGGGCTTCACGGGGCTGGTCGTCTGGTGGCAGAGGATCTACGGTCAGTTTCTGCTTCACATTTAAACATTTAAAACTCAAAATGAAAATGTTCAACTTTGGTCCAAACTCTGAGTCTCAGATTCAGACGCTCGTCTCCAAACACTTGAGACACAGAAGTCACGTCTCCATGGAGACGAGCAGGTGTCAAACCCTCAAACTGAGGCTCTGAAATCAAACAAACAAACACATTGAATCACTGACAGCTTCTTTTAGTTCTGGTTTTATCAGCACATTTATTTTAGTTTGATAGATTTTTCTAAACTTCAGTTTCAGTCTGAGATGTTCAGGCGCCAGGTCCAGCCAGGTCCAGCCAGGTCCAGTCCAGGTCCAGTCAGGTCCAGTCAGGTCCAGTCAGGTCCAGTCAGGTCCAGTCAGGTCCAGTTTACTCTTGATATAAAACAGGAGGATAAACTTTAGACTAAAGTGTAAAAGGTGTTTTTATATTTGAGTCTGTGTCTCTGATTCTGTCGTTTCTCTTCTTCTTGGTCTTGAGGTGGTGATGTTCTAACAGGAGCTTCAGGTCGTGTTAAAACATCTTCACCTCGACTTTACACATTAAAAGTCTTTATAGAACCTTTAAGGTGTTAGTTTTTTTTCTCACTGCTCCTTCAGCAGCATCAGACTCTTGTGTAAATGTTTCCTCAGCCTTTAAATGGAAACACACAGGAGACTTGACTTTGTGAAACGAGGGACACAAACAGAAAACCTTTTCATGATATTCAGCTTTAGGTTTTAGTGTGTGTGTGTGTGTGTGTGTGTGTGTGTTTCATCCTGTTTCCTCGTCTCTGTTCTGCTCCGTCTTTAATCATCTACAGGATGAGTCTGTGTCGTCTCCTGTTTCTGTTTTAAATCACATTTGTGTTTGTTTTTTTAGTTTTAATCTGGTTTGTGTTTGTGGTCCTCAGTTTACCCTCCGGCCCCTCGCACCTTTGAGCCCGAGTGGCAGCAGCAGCAGGTGCAGAGGATGTTGGACATGAGGGTCAGTCCCGTCCAGGGTTTCTCCGCTAAATGGGACTACGAGAAGAAGCAGTGGAAGTGACCTGAGCCGGGGTCGGAGGTCAGGGGGCAGCTCCGGGGGTCAGGGGTCAGTCCTGTTCTAAACCTTGTGTAAAAATTAAACCTGTTCTGTGCCGCTTTAATAAACCGTCCTCTCTGAGTCCTGCCTGAGTTTTTCTCCTGAGTCCAGCAGGGGGCGCTGAGCTGCTCTGAAGTTTCAGACAAAACCTGAAACTGTCTGTACAAAAGAGGAAAGTTCTCCTGAGATCTCGTCCCTGCACAAAAGAAACTCAATGTTGGGATGAGTTTTGTCCAAGTTTTTTTTTTTCCTTTTATATTTTACTTTAGAGGAAAAAAAGTGTTTAAATTTGGTGTAACAGATTCTCAAGACGAGTTCCTCACAGCAAAACTGGAAAATTAAATTAAAGCAACAGAAACATTCACAATTTTTGCTTTTATCAAATATTTTAAAATCTCATCTCGTCCCACACGGTAAAAAACAAAATCTAGTTTTAAACTTTGATCATGATTTGAGTCAATTTCACTTAAAATTATTTACAAACAGAGTTTTTGAACGTAAAATATGAAAATATATTTTTCTACATTTCAAATAAGAAACAAAATGTCAAAACTCTTTTGAGTAGATTCATCTGGACAAGTCAAACATTTTTAATTAAATAATATAGTTTTTCCCCTGAGCATCGCTGCGTCTGAAATCACCATGACGACCCGACGTGACCCGACTGTCTCAAACTCGGGTCACAATAAAACCTGAGTGTTTTTACAGGTTCTGGAGTAAAAGTGTGAACTGGAGCCTGGTCACACAAATATTCTACTGTTGCATGTTCTGCCTCTGCCTGAGGGATTTTCAAAATAAAACTGGGACGTCCACGTTTCTGTGGAAGTTGGTAAAAATAAAATATTGAAACGAGTCGTAGTTAAGGAGAATTATTCTGCAGAGACGAACGTGAGTCTGTGTCGTCACTTTTTCAGTTTTTTTAACTAAAACAATCAGTTTGTCCAACAGACAGACGTGTTTGAGTGTGTGTCTGTGTGTAGAGTTTGTGTGTGTGTGTAGAGTGTGTGTGTGTAGAGTGTGTGTGTGTGTGTGTGTGTGTGTGTGTGTGTGTGTGTGTAGAGTAGAGTGTGTGTGTGTGTGTTTGTGTGTGTGTGTAGAGTGTGTGTGTGTGTGTGTGTGTAGAGTGTGTGTCTGGACTCGTGCACATGATCATTTATTTAAACATGTGCTTCATTTAAAACACAGGCACAATAAATAAAGCACAAACACGGGTTATTTTAGTTGTGTTTTAATGTTCGAGAGACTCAGAGTCTCTGAGTCTCTGAGCGTCTGAGTGTTTGAGTCTCTCGCTCCGACAGCAGAAATCCAAAAGTTTCATCTTAAATATGTGACTAAACTAAGGTGCTAAACTAACCGTTTAAATTACTACATTTATTTATAAAAACTGAAAAACTCAATCCACACGAGATGAAACTTGTTCTACTGTCAAACTCAGAATAAAGAGTTAAACAACTCCATCTGTCTCCAGATGCTCTGCTCCACCTTGTGATGTCATCAAGTGCTCAGCTCCTTTTGAGCTCAGAGCAGATCTGAAATGTTCCAGGTGATTCTAGTGAAGGTGAAGTGTGGAGTTTAAAAACACAGTGGAGCACTTCCTGTATCACCACACGATGACATCACCAGGTGGAACAGTGTTTTCAGTTTGTGAAACTCAACACGAGAGCAAAGGATGATGGGAAATTTAAAAAGGTCTGAATCATGATTTTAAAGAGTTTTTCACTTTTCTGTTTTTTATTTGAACCAAAACAAAAAAATAAAAATCAGAAAAAAAAAATATTTTATTTGATTCAATTTTTTAAAAAACAAGAATTTGGACTTGGACTTTGTTTCGACTCATGTGGATGAAGTTTTTACAAAACATCTCACTGCCTCACGTGCACACTCAAACGTGCACGCTCCTGCCCCTCGTGCACACTCAAACGTGCACGCTCCTGCCCTCGTGCACGCTCCTCCCCTCGTGCACGCTCCTGCCCCTCGTGCACACTCAAACGTGCACGCTCCTGCCCCTCGTGCACGCTCCTGCCCCTCGTGCACGCTCCTGCGGGGGGGGGGGGGGGCAGGTTCCTGCAGCAGCGTCGAACAAAACGATTTACAAAAATAGATTCACTGGATTCTGGAATGTCGAAGGAACATCACATCTCCTCTTCCTCCTCCTCCTCCTCCTCCTCCTCTTCCTCTTCCTCTTCCTCTTCTTCTCCTCCTCCAGGTCCCAAAGCTCGTCTAGATCCGTCTCCTTCAGGTGAGTGACAGGTGCCTCCTTCTCTTCTCTCCCACCCCAGTGTTTCCCTCTTTTCTTTTTCTCCCTCTCTTCAGTCTAAACGTGAGTGACAGGTGAGTGACAGGTGAGTGACAGGTGAGTGACAGGTGAGTGACAGGTGAATGACAGGTGAGTGACAGGTGAGTGACAAAGAAACTGAACTAAAACATGATTCACTGGACGAAGCAGCTGTGAGAGAAAAAGGGAGGGAGGAAAACAGTAAAGAGCGAAGGAGAAGAGGAGAGATGGAGTGAAGAGGAAGAGAACGAAGGGAAGAAAGAGAAAGAAAGAGAGAGAGAGAGAGGGTCTGAAGTGAGTGATGAGAAAAGAGGAGAGACGGACGAGACGTGTCACCGATTCACTGTAAAACACCAGATGGACGAAGACGATGAAGACGAGACACTTTATTCAGACAGGTGCAGTGACAGGTGCAGTGACAGGTGCAGTGACAGGTGCAGTGACAGGTGCAGTGACAGGTGCAGTGACAGGTGCTTTCATAGTGACCTGCAGCTGTGACGTCTGTAAAACTAAACCCCGTGAACACGTGTGTTTGTGTAAACTGTTGTGTCCGTGCGCCTCCTGCTGGCGACGCCGCAGACGCCAACACGACCATCAGAAGAAGAAGAAGAAGAAGAAGAACATCTGGACCAACCAGAACATCTGGACCAACCAGAACATCTGGACCAACCAGAACATCTGGACCAACCAGAACATCTGGACCAACCAGAACATCTGGACCGTCGAAGCTTCACACGTTTAAAATAATTTAAGAGATTTTCCATCAGAATCTTTCATTTTCAGGAAACAAATTTCAGTCCAAAGAAACAGAAGAAAAGAAAGAAAGAGTCCAGAATCAGGAGCAGCTCGGGTCCGGGTCTGGACCGGGTCTGGACCGGGTCTGGACCGGGTCTGGACCGGGTCTGGACCGGGTCTCTCTCTCTCTCACAGGCGTCTCTGGGCGAGCAGTGACCCCACCACGACCCCGGTGACCAGCGTCATCCCGGCGAAGAGCCACTTCTTAAAACGCTCCTCAGATCGACGAGTCTGAGCCGCCGCGTCGTCGCCGTAGATCTGAGCGAAACGAGCCTGGACCAGAAACACCACAAACACCACAGGGTTACACCACATGACATCACCAGGTGGACCTGAGGGTTCACATCAAGTATTTGTACTGTACAGGGCGTGTACTTGTACTTGTACTTGTACTTGTACTTGTACTTGTACTTGTACTTTGTGCTGTGACTCTCCTGAACCCCAAAAGGAAAAAGTCCCAAAGATTCAACACATTTAAACAAATAAACCAGGTCTAGTCCAGGTCTAGTCCAGGTCTAGTCCAGGTCTAGTCCAGGTCTAGTCCAGGTCTAGTCCAGGTCTAGTCCAGGACTGAATCAGTGCACAAGACAAAGTGCTTTTTATTTCATGTGAACTTTCTGTTCTATTCCCATGTGTGTAAATCCTGGTCCAATCCTGGTCCGGTCCTGGTCCGGTCCTGGTCCGGTCCTGGTCCGGTCCTGGTCCGGTCCTGGTCCGGTCCTGGTCCTGGTCACATGTTCTGATGACTAAAGTTCTATGATGGAACATGCGACACAAACACGAGTCATTTCTACAGAAGCTCCGCCCCCTTCACTTCCTGGAACTGAGTCACACAAAGAAACACGAGAACTAAACCAGGACTAAACCAGGACTAAACCAGGACTAAACCAGGACTAAACCAGGACCAGGTCTAAACCAGGACTAAACCAGGTCTAAACCAGGTCTACTAAACCAGGACTAAACCAGGACTAAACCAGGTCTAAACCAGGTCTAAACCAGGACTAAACCAGGACTAAACCAGGTCTAAACCAGGACTAAACCAGGTCTAAACCAGGTCTAAACCAGGTCTAAAACCAGGTCTAAACCAGGACTAAACCAGGACTAAAACCAGGTCTAAACCAGGTCTAAACCAGGACTAAACCAGGACTAAACCAGGACTCTAAACCAGGACTAAACCAGGACTAAACCAGGTCTAAACCAGGACTAAACCAGGTCTAAACCAGGTACAAACCAGGTCTAAACCAGGACTAAACCAGGACTAAACCAGGTCTAAACCAGGTCTAAACCAGGACTAAACCAGGTCTAAACCAGGTCTAAACCAGGTCTAAACCAGGACTAAACCAGGTCTAAACCAGGTCTAAACCAGGACTAAAACCAGGTCTAAACCAGGTACTAAACCAGGACTAAACCAGGTCTAAACCAGGACTAAACCAGGTCTAAACCAGGTCTAAACCAGGACTAAACCAGGTCTGACTCTCAGGTTTAAATCTCATTTTCTTGACTCCTCGTTCATCAGACGCTGTTGCTCCAGAGTTACACCAGAAACAAAACACACACACACACACACACACACACACACACACACACACACACACACACACACACACACACACACACACACACACACACACACACACACACACACACAACACACACACACACACACACACACACACACACACACACACAAACTGAGACTGAACACAAGAATCAGGTGGGATTATATATATGATATACTGTGTGTGTGTTTGTGTGTATGTGTGTGTGTGTGTGTGTGTGTGTGTGTGTGTGTGTGTGTGTGTGTAATGTGTGTGTGTGTGTATGTGTGTATGTGTCAGAATCTGAACTTTGATTCACATAAATAAAATAAAAATAAATTAAATCTGACGTTTGGCTCGTTTGTGTTTCGTTTACATTTAAACATGTGACTCTTCAGTCTCTGGTATCGGTTTGTATCGAGCGTCCGCAGATACTTCAGTCCATGGTATCGGTATCGGTATCGGACCTGACGCGGCCGGATCGGTGCCTCTGAGTAAACGACGTTTGTTTGGCTGAAGCTCCAGAGTCACGTGACGTCCAGACGCTTTAATTTAGCCTCTGATTTAATGGAGCTCGTTAAGTCGCACATTTGCATAAATCACGCCTCATTTGCATAAATCACGCCTCATTTGCATACGACTGTAAATATGGGGCATAAAAACGACGTTTACCTGGAGACTTTAAAAACACAGAGGAGCTCCACCTGATGATGTCACAGGGTGGAACTAATCATCCACAGTTAGCCCCGCCCACATCACTCACTTAGCCCCGCCCCCGCCGCTCACAAAGGCGCTGTTCAAAGCAGAAAAACTTCTGGGGCTCAGACTTTTGTGTGTTTGTGTTTTTTGTGTTGTTTTGTGTTTTTTGTGTGTTTGTGTTTTTTGTGTTTTTTGTGTTGTTTTGTGTTTTTTGTGTTTTTTGTGTGTTTGTGTTGTTGTTGTGGTTCACTCGGGTCTGTCCCTCTGTAAACACTGCCTTTGTGCCTTTGAGCCTCACACACACACACACACACACACACCGAGTCATGTGACCAGAGCTTCAAGCAGAAACTCAGTTTATCTGGACAGAAAAAAACTTGGACTCAAAATAAACTCAGACGCCCTTCCAGAAAAATCTCTAAACACCGCAGTCACACGACCAGACTCGCACGACCAGACTCGCACAACCAGACGACCAGACTCGCACAACCAGACGACCAGACTCACACGACCAGACTCGCACGACCAGACTGACAGTAGCAGACTGACAGGACCAGACTCGCACGACCAGACTCGCACGACCAGACTGACAGGACCAGACTCGCACGACCAGACGACCAGACTCGCACGACCAGACGACCAGACTCGCACGACCACACTCGCACGACCAGACTCGCACGACCAGACTGACAGGACCAGACTGACAGGAGCAGACTGACAGGAGCAGACTCACACGACCAGACTGACAGGACCAGACTCACACGACCAGACTGACAGGACCACTCACACGACCAGACTGACAGGACCAGACTCACACGACCAGACTGACAGGAGCAGACTGACAGGAGACGAGTTTGGTTTGAAAGTTTTAAAACATTTAATATTAAAAAAATAAAAACGAGAGAAAAGAGAAAAGAGAAAAGGAGAAAGAGAAAAGAGAACGAGAGGATGAAAACAAACGACAAAAATCAATCAGAGCAAAAGGACAGAGGAGAGAGAGAGAGAGAGAGAGAGAGAGAGAGAGAGAGAGAGAGAGAGAGAGAGAGAGAGAGAGAGAGAGAGAGAGAGAGAGAGAGAGAGAGAGAGAGAGAGAGAGAGAGAGAGAGAGAGAGAGAGAGAGAGAGAGAGAGAGAGAGAGAGAGAGAGAGAGAGAGAGAGAGAGAGAGAGAAGAGAGAGAGAGAGAGAGAGAGAGAGAGAGAGAGAGAGAGAGAGAGAGAGAGAGAGAGAGAGAGAGAGAGAGAGAGAGAGAGAGAGAGAGAGAGAGAGAGAGAGAGAGAGAGAGAGAGAGAGAGAGAGAGAGAGAGAGAGAGAGAGAGAGAGAGAGAGAGAGAGAGAGAGAGAGAGAGAGAGAGAGAGAGAGAGAGAGAGAGAGAGAGAGAGAGAGAGAGAGAGAGAGAGAGAGAGAGAGAGAGAGAGAGAGAGAGAGAGAGAGAGAGAGAGAGAGAGAGAGAGAGAGAGAGAGAGAGAGAGAGAGAGAGAGAGAGAGAGAGAGAGAGAGAGAGGAGAGAGAGAGAGAGAGAGAGAGAGAGAGAGAGAGAGAGAGAGAGAGAGAGAGAAGAGAGAGAGAGAGAGAGAGAGAGAGAGAGAGAGAGAGAGAGAGAGAGAGAGAGAGAGAGAGAGAGAGAGAGAGAGAGAGAGAGAGAGAGAGGAGAGAGAGAAGGAGAGAGAGAGGAGAGAGAGAAGGAGAGAGAGAGAGAGAGGTGTGTGCATGAACATAAAAGAGGGATGAGAGAGAGAGATAAAGAAGAGATGAAGAGAGAGAGAGAGATAAAGGGATGGAGAGAACAATGAAAGATGCATAAACAGGCAAAGGAACAAAAATCAATCGTGGACAGAGGATGGAGAGATGAAGGAGGGAGATAAAGAGGAGAGGGAGGGAGGGGTGATGGAGGGATGACGGAGGAGTGAAGGTCTCTGGGGTCAGATTTGCTGCTTTAAGGTGAGAGAACGAGTGACTGAAGGAGAAGAAAAGAAATGACACCAAGAGAAAGAGAGAAAGAAAGAGAGAAAGAGAGAAAGAGAGAAAGAGAAGTGGAGGAGGAGGAGGTCAGACTTTATTCATCATTAACTGGAAAAAGAAAAATAACATCACTCCCCCAAAACAGACCAAGTCTAGACCTGGTTTAGACCTGGTTTAGTTCTGGTTTAGACCTGGTTTAGACCTGGTTTAGTTCTGGTTTAGACCTGGTTTAGACCTGGTTTAGTTCTGGTTTAGTCCTGGTTTAGACCTGGTTTAGTTCTGGTTTAGACCTGGTTTAGACCTGGTTTAGTTCTGGTTTAGACCTGGTTTAGACCTGGTTTAGTTCTGGTTTAGACCTGGTTTAGACCTGGTTTAGTTCTGGTTTAGACCTGGTTTAGACCTGGTTTAGTTCTGGTTTAGTCCTGGTTTAGACCTGGTTTAGTTCTGGTTTAGTCCTGGTTTAGTTCTGTTT
>NW_026571515.1:32653-45153 GCF_026225935.1 Boleophthalmus pectinirostris | reverse complement strand
CGTTTATATTTTTTCTCTCGGGTTTTTCACGAAGACTCAGACGCGGGGACATGATCCCGCCCACAACTCACTGAAATCTGATTGGCTCAGACACCTGTCAGTCTCAAACTCCTCCCACATTGACCTGAGTTGCTCGAGTCGTTGCTGCTGCAGGTGTTGGTTTAGTCTCTGTTTTACTCGGATACTTTCATTTATGTTTGTGCAGCGTCAGGAAATTCACCGCCAGAACAGCAGGGGGCGACGATGTCTGTCCATTCATATAAACGTGTGTGTGTGTGTGTGTGTGTGTGTGTGTGTGTGTGTGTGTGTGTGTTGTTTATTATAAACTGATCATATTGTGTCACGTGTTCGTCTGTTGGACTAAATGACTCGACTCAGTGGATGATGTGAGTTGTTTTAGTGACAGACGAGGTGCTGATGATGGTGAGTTTGTTGTGTGTGTGTGTGTGTGTGTGTGTGTGTGTGTGTGTGTGTGTGTGTGTGTGTGTGTGTGTGTGTGTGCGTGTGTGTGTGTGTGTGTGTGTGTGTGTGTGTGTGCGTGCGTGTGTGTGTGTGTGTGTGTGTGTGTGTGTGTGTCGTACAGGAGATAGTTCATGTTTTAGTTTTTCGTCGGTCGTACGTGCGCAGGTTTAGTGCAGCTCTTAATTTTACAGTCATTTTACTTGTTTGGTCACTTTGGCTCCGTTCAGTCTGCAGGTTTAACGCTCAATTCTGATTTTTTGGTGAAATCTGATGTTTTTTCGAGGTCGTTCACATTTCCAGTTAAATGTGACTTGTGTGTGACTCCAGTGTGAACATTAAACGGTCCAAAAGTGTCCCACATGTGACACTGGAGACACGACGACGTCAACTGCAGCGAGCGTCTCTGTGTTTACACAAGTTGAACAAACATGGACGCAGCATCGAGCACCTGGAGATTTTAAAGTTCCTCTGGTACCGGAGCCACAACATGAACAACTGACTTGTTTTAAGGAGGAGATTGAGAAGGAGAAGGAGCAGGTTTTTGGTGGTGGTGTTTTGTGGTGAGTGGAGATGTGCTTCACTTCAGTCACATGGATCATGAACAGTTTTCTCCTACTTCAGTGCAGAATAGTGACGTTTGTGTCTTGTTGATGACGTGTAGGTGGATGAATGTGACCTGACTGTTCACACTCAAGTCACATGTTAAAGATCAGATATGGATCAGTTTCAGGAGCACAGATCCAAGTGTCCTGGTCACATGTGAAAACATCACATCTGTGTGGTTCAGACATGAAAAGATCAGATACAGAAACATAGAGACAAAAAATTGATTTGAAAACTTCAGGTGCATCTGAACTCAGACTAATAACCGCGACACTGAACCCGGGTTACTGTGTTTACATGCACCGTGAAGAAACCAGGACACTCCAAAAACCCGATCATAAGCGGGTTATTGATGTGCATGTGCACACTCTCTGTGTGTGTGTTTGTTCCTGGAGTTGTGTTTGTGTAAATGAGCTGTGAACCGAGGTGTGAATGATCGACATTTACACACGTCGTTCATCGCCGCGGTGCAGCGTTTACACTAAAGACTAACAGCGGGAGTTTCTTTACTCTCTAGTCGTGATGAGTCGGTCGTGAACGAAGCGGCTCTTAGATCCGGCTCTTTGAAGAGAACGACGGGAGCCGGCTCCTTTTTGGGACTCGTGTTTTCTCTTTCTCACTTTTTTCTCTTCTCGTCGTGTTCAGACTCGTGGGAGTTTGACAACGACTCAAAACAAAACTTTCACAAATGTGCGTCTGCGAAGGAGAGAAAAACCTGCATGTTTGTCTGTAGTTCAACATAAAAGAAAAAACCAGGACTAATGTTGGACTCAAGAGACGAAGAGAGAGACCGAGTCCTGACCCTCAGTCCTGGTTTAGTCCTGGTTCAGTTCTGTTTTAGTCCTGGTTTAGTCCTGGTTCAGTTCTGTTTTAGTCCTGGTTTAGTTCTGGTTCAGTTCTGTTTCAGTCCTGGTTTAGTTCTGGTTTAATCCTCTTTGCAACAAAACAATCTGGCTCTTAGGAGCCAAAAGAGCCGATTCTGTAAAAAACTAGAAGTGACGATGTAAAAATGTGATTCGTTCGACTGACTGAAAATGTGACGAAAAGAAACAGAAGAATAATAAATGTTTCCTAAATAAACACAATTAAAATCCACCAGAAACAAACTGAAGTTTTTAAAAATATATCAGTGATTTTATATATATATATATATGTTCTAAATTAATATATCGGCAATTATATCGGCAGCTCCAACTCCTGTTTTATCGATTTCATATCGGCCACAACTAAATCCACCTCGATCATAAATATAATAATATTATATATAATATTATAATATAATATTAGTTTTTAAAACTGATGTAGAAATTATTAGTCGTGTCGTGTTTTTTACTCACTGGATCAAAATATTGAAAAAAATATATTAGATTTACAAAAATTCTGTCAGTATTTTTTCTTGGACTTTCAATGAAAACTTTAAAAACTCTGACGAGAAACAGAGGCTCAACGGATTTTATCTACAAAATATTAAAGTTCAAATATAAAACAAAACAGAAACGACAAACCCCAACACACAATAAAATATAAAAATATATTAAATATAAAAATAAATAACATATAAAAATAAATAAAATATTTTAAACTATTAAAATATATAAATTATTTTAAAAAAAAAAAATATATATATATATATATATATATATACAAATAAAATATAAAATAAATAAAGTATAAAAATCCTAAAGTGCTACAGAAATGAATTTGTGTAATATTTTAGAGGACGAGTCTTAAACAGATCAAACATTTAAAGTTTGAGGTTTTTAAAATACGACGGAGAAATCGAAGTCTCCACCGAGTCTGGACTTCGGGTCTTGAACGTTTAGATCCAAAACTCAAACCCCGATTCTCTTTTTCTCTCTGTTCTAGTTTGTTCAGTCAGTCTCCTCTGATTTAGTCCAGGTTTAAGTTAGACCTGGTTTAGACCTGGTTTAGTTCTGGTTTAGTCCTGGTTTAATCTTGGTTCAGTCTTGGTTTAGTCGTGTTTCTGTTGTTTTGTTCGGAGGTTCCAGACCCGGACTGTGTTTCGGGGTTTTTCTCGGTGTTTCGGGGTTTTTCTCGGTGTTTCGGGGTTTTTCTCGGTGTTTCTCGGGTGTTTTTCTCGGTGTTTCCGGTTTCTCGGAGGATTAAAAAGGCTGAAGCTTCAGTTCGCTTCGGAGCCGCGTCTGAAACGTGCAGAGTCACAAAAGCTCCGCGTGAAACCGCGGCACGTTTCACCAAAACAAACATTTACTGTTTTAAACCGAAACATCCCGAGGACAACGGTCCCTCTGTCCCCGTGTCCCTGTCCCCGTGTCCCCCCCGTGTGTCTCCGTGTGTCTCCGTGTGTCTCCGTGTTCCGTGTCTGTGCGTCGCGGCTGAAGCGGCTGAAGCGTCGCAGGAGGAAACGTCTAAACGGTTTAAAGTCTCGTTTGTCGGAGTCAGACGCGGGGCCCCGGGGCCCTGGGGCCTCGGGGCCCGGTGTTACCTGCAGATCCGGGTCCGTGGGATCATCTCGGGGCTCGGGACGCTTCAGCCCGCGGCGGGACTCGGGCCGTTTGTGTCATTGCTAACATTAGCCCGATGCTAACGCGGCCGGAGCGCGTCAGATCCGCGTCAGATCCGCGTCAGATCCGCCCCCCGCCGCGTCGCTCTCAGCTGATCCGCTCCAGGAAACAAACGGAGTCTGGACATTTTCAACGAGAAATGAAAAGATTTGAGCGACACTTTGAGATTTTGTTCAGATTCAAAGAAACAAACAAGAATTTAGACCAATTTAAACGCGACACTGAGTTTGACGCGTTTGTGAAGCGTCAGAGACAAAAAGACGAGTTTATGTTTTTATTTATTTTCTTTAAACGTTTCGGCCGCACAGAAAGTTCTGGAAAATCTCTTCATCTAAACGTGTCTGGGATGTTTGGGTCGTGATGTTTCTTTCCGGATGTTTCACTTTATGAAACATTAAACATTAAACAAAGGAGGCGGCGTCTCCATGGAAACCTTTGTTTTCCCCAAATCCACCGCTGCACTTCCGCTTTGACAACAGCGCCCCGCGCGGACGAACAGAGTCACTGCAGCAAAACCAGAAACGTGAAAAAGACCATTTTTATACCGAGGAGCAAAAGAGAAAATATTTAAAGTGGAGTAAATCAGTATTTGATCCTGATTTTGATTGATTTGATCCTTTGGTGATTCTGTCGTTTTGTCACTGACACAGAAATGAAAAGTTTATGATTTTAATGTTAGTTTATTTTAATATTTGTAGATAAAATATCAAAAAGAAAATCCAGGAAATTCCTTCAAAAAAAAAAAAAAAAAAAAGATGTGAATTAAACGTTTGACCCTGGAGCCAAAAGAGCCTCAGATGTTTCAGATGTTTCAGATGTTTCAGTCGTTGATGTTCAGGTTCGTCACGGATCAGGAGGAGTTTTTTTTATTTTTTTTTCTCTTCGTCTCTAAATCCTGAAGGTTTCGTGGCTCGTGTCACTCGACGACTCGGAGCTTCATCTCCAGAGGTTTTCTGTCGGCTGAAGGTTGGAGTCTGGACTGGGACAAGGAGACGAGGAGGCGAGGAGGCGAGGGGACAAGAGGACGAGGGGACGAGGAGACGAGGAGGCAAGGGGACGAGAGGACGAGGAGTTGAGGGGACGAGGAGTTGAGGAGTTGAGGGGTTGAGGGGACGAGGGGATGAAGAGACGAGGGGACGAGGAGACGAGGGGACGAGGAGACGAGGGGACGAGGAGACGAGGGGACGAAGAGACGAGGAGGCGAGGGGACGAGGAGAGACGAGGGGACGAGAGAGGACGAGGACGAGGAGACGAGGGGACGAAGAGACGAGGAGGCGAGGGGACAAGAGGACGAGGAGACGAGGGGACGAGGAGACGAGGAGGCGAGGAGGAACGAGGGGACGAGGAGGGACGAGGAGACGAGGGGACGAGGAGTTGAGGGGACGAGGGGATGAAGAGACGAGGGGACGAGGAGACGAGGGGACGAGGAGACGAGGGGATGAAGAGACGAGGGGAGGGCGAGGGGACAAGAGGACGAGGGGACGAGGAGACGAGGGGACAAGGGGACGAGGAGACGAGGGGACGAAGAGACGAGGGGACGAAGAGACGAGGGGACAAGAGGACGAGGAGGCGAGGACGAGAGAACGAGGAGACGAGGAGACGAGGGACGAGGGACGAGGAGACGAGGAGTTGAGGGGACGAAGAGACGAGGGGACGAAGAGACGACGAGGGGACGAGGGGACGAGGAGACGAGGGGACGAGGAGGACGAGGGGACGAGGAGGACGAGGAGACGAGGGGACGAGGACGAAGAGGACGAGGGGACGAGGGGAGGAGAGGACGAGGGGAGAGGACGAGGGGACGAGGAGGACGAGGAGACGAGGAGACGAGGGACGAGGGACGAGAGGGGACAGAGGAGACGAGGAGGACGAGGAGACGAGGGGACGAGGAGACGAGGGGACGAGAGACGAGACGACGAGGGACGAGGAGGACGAGGGGAGAGGGGACGAGGGAGACGAGGAGACGAGGAGACGAGGAGAGACGAGGAGACGAGGAGATGAGGGGACGAGGAGGAGATGAGGAGACGAGGAGAAGAGGAGACGAGGAGACGAGGGACGAGGAGAGGAGGACGAGGACGAGGAGGAGATGAGGAGACGAGGAGACGAGGAGACGAGGAGACGAGGAGGAGACGAGGAGACGAGGGAGGGACGAGGAGAGAACGAGGGGACGAGGAGACGAGGGGACGAGGAGATTGAGGGGACGAGGAGTTGACGAGGAAGACGAGGGGACGAGGAGTTGAGGGGACGAGGACGAGGAGACGAGGAGACGAGGAGGACGAGGAGACGAGGAGACGAGGGGACGAGGAGACGAGGGGACGAGGAGACGAGGGGACGAGGAGACGAGGAGACGAGGGGAGACGAGGGACGACGAGGGACGAGGAGACGAGGAGAGGACGAGGACGAGGAGACGAGGAGACGAGGGACGACGGGGACGAGGAGTTGAGGGGACGAGGAGACGAGGGGGAGACGAGGAGACGAGGAGACGAGGAGACGAGGAGACGAGGAGATGAGGGGACGAGGAGACGAGGGGACGAGGAGGGGACGAGGAGACGAGGGGACGAGGAGACGAGGAGACGAGGAGACGAGGAGACGAGGGGACGAGGAGGACGAGAGGGGACGAGGAGACGAGGAGACGAGGAGGATGAGAGACGAGGAGACGAGGGACGAGGAGGACGAGGAGGACGAGGGGACGAGGAGACGAGGGGACGAGGAGACGAGGGGACGAGGAGTTGAGGGACGAGGGAGAGGAGAGGAGACGAGGGATGAGGGAGACGAGGAGACGAGGAGACGAGGACGAGGGACGAGGCGACGAGGACGAGGGGACGAGGAGACGAGGAGACGAGGGGACGAGGAGACGAGGAGACGAGGAGACGAGGAGACGAGCGGGGGACGAGGAGACGAGGGGACGAGGGGACGAGGAGACGAGGAGACGAGGAGATGAGACGAGGAGATGAGGGGATGAAGAGTCTGCAGATCTGTGCAGCACAACTCTTCATGTTCAGTCAAATATTTTACTCAATGAAATGAAAATCAGTTTTGATATTTTCTTTTTGATATTTTAAATCATTTTTTCGTTTCCTCGGTTGCGTCGGCTCCAGTTTCTCCTCCGACACGTCACAGATTTAAATCTCCACGTTCCTTTTGTTTTGAAAATGTTTTATTCGCCCAAATCTATTTATGCTCATGTTTTACAAGTTTCACTTTCTTTGCTCTCTGTGCTGAGTCGCTCCCCCTTCAGAGCGTCGCACTGGTGAAACTCCTGCACGAACATCAGGTGTGTCGTGTTTTTGTGTTTTTATGTTGTGGTGTGGGAGCCTGGGGGGGCGGAGCCTCGTACAGACTCGTACTGCAGCTGACCGTGAGGAGGGTTTGAATAGGGCCCAGGAGAGATCACTAGATTACTCAAACATGCAAGGATGACTCTAAAACCTCTTCAGACCTTTTCACCGAGTCAGGTCCGAGTGAACGAACAGAAGTGGGCGGAGTCATGAACAGAAGTGGGCAGAGCGTCTCAGATTCCAGTTTTATTTCTTTGTTCTGAATTTTACACACAATAAAACATTTGATATTTTACAATGAAAACTTTATATTTATATATTTACCATTTATCTCCCACAGAAGAAGAAGAAGAGACGCAACAACAACAACAACAACCGCCGCCCGAGAAAGAAAGCACTTAGAGAAGAAGAAGAGGAAGAAGAGGAGAAGAGGAGGAGTCCCGGGTTTAGTCCCGGGTTTAGTCCCGGGTTTAGTCCCGGGTTTAGTCCCGGGTGGTTCAGTTCAGATCGGGGGCAGTGTGTCGTTGTAAACGTGAACACTGCTTTGGATAAAACCAGTGCAGAGAAAGGGGGAGGAGTTTGGAGGTGGGAGGAGTTAGGGGGAGCAGAGGAATCATGATAAAATCCCAGACGTCGGTGCGATCGAGCCTCAGAAACAATTAAACAAAATGATATAAAATAAAGTGAAAATAAATATTAAAAAAAAATCTCTTTGACAACAACCGACTCAGACTCAGACTCTGGGTTTAAGACGCACACGGAACATTCAGCCGTCTGACACCAACGGAACCTCAACGGAACCTCAACGGAACCTCAACGGAACCGGAGACATTTGGTTCCTGTGGCTCCGATGACATCACACTCTCCCGTCCAATCAGCTCGCAGACGGAGCGGCTCAGGCTCCATCTGATTTGTCACAATAAAACTTCACCTTTTCGTCTGAAGCGTCGCTGGAGGTTTGTGTGTGTAAACGTGTGTGTGTAAACGTGTGTGTGTAAATGTGTGTGTGTGTAAACGTGTGTGTGTAAATGACCTCACACATTTAAACCTCCAGTGATGCTTCAGACGATGTGAAAATCTCTGTTGACCTGAAGTCCAGTGTGATCAGTAGAACTGTGAGGGTTGTGTGTGTGTATGGGTTGTGTGTGTGTATGGGTTGTGTGTGTGTATGGGTTGTGTGTGACCTCTGGCCTCTGACCTGAGAGTGTGACATCATCACTTTAAATCTTCTGAAAAACAAAACAATAAAATATAAAACTCTTTTTTCGCGCCCGTTTCCAGTCGAACTTTCACCTTTAATGTGGAGGAGAAAATTCAGTTCGACTGGACAAAAGTTTAGTTTAGTTGAAGATGTTCCTCAGTTCGTCCAAGCTGCTTTTTCAGTTCTGTCAGACTCTGGTGACTCTTCCTTACATCTGCAGGAGGAGCTAACTACACTGAAACTCCTCTGGAACTAACACACACTTGTTTACAGTTTGTTTGTTAGTTGGGTCTGTTGACCTGTACAGGGTGTGGGTCTAATGAACAGAACAGTTCATGGTCATAATGGAGCTTCCACACCTCTGGTCCTGACCTGACTCCACCTGTTCTTCTTGTTTGTTTTGTTGGAGGTTTGAGGATGGACGTGTAAACAGGAGACAGATGGAGTCTGAGTCCATTTCTGTTTAGAGAAGGATTCTCTTTGTTAATAAAACCAGTTCTTTTCTCTGGATCAGATCTGTTCCTCTCTGTCCTCAAACAAGTGACCTGAGGTTTTTAAGTGGAGATGAACATCAGACTGAGGTCCTGTGTTGTTCTCTCGTCTGTTTAGTTTCTCCAGTGTCACTTCAGTCTTTGCTTCACTCACTGGACGAGACATTGTTTTGTTTGTGTCTCTGTGTTTTGTCTTGGACAGGAACTGGTCCAAACACACTTGTTCAGTTTGTTTGTTCAGCCTAACAAACGCAAACTGTAAACAAGTGTGTGTTAGTTCCAGAGGAGTTTCAGTGTAGTTAGCTCCTCCTGCAGATATAAGGAAGAGTCACCAGAGTCTGAACTGAAGAAGCAGTTTGGACGAGAAACGTCTTCAGCCAAACTAACCTTTTTGTCCAGTGGATGAACGGAGTTTCTCCTGGTGTTGGACTCGTCCTGGACGACTGAGACTCTTCAAACTTTCACCTTTAAATCGCTTCAGTTACAAAAAACAAACATCAGAATCGTTCGTGTCTCGTTTCGTCTGAGCTCCAGGAAAAGCTGCACTGCGGGACTTTTCTGCAGGAGGTGCTGACGCCTGCTCGTCTCCGTGGAAACGCTCTGCTTCCTTTAATGTCCCGCAGTCTGGCATTAACTTAAGCCTCTCCACAGACACACGCAGGAAACGCCGTAAGTGACAGGTCAGATCAGCGGAGAGGCGAGCCCCTCAGTAACAGTGCAGGTTTCTTAGCAACACAAACTTCTGTAAATGAATAATGCCACAGTGTGGAACATTCCAGAATCAATTAAACAGAAAACATCAAAGAAAAGGAAAGAAACAACAAAATTAATGTAGAATCATCATCATCATAACAATAACAACAATAATAATAATAATAATAATAATAATAATAATAATAATAATTTAGTGGGTCGTCTGAGCGCTGAACATCTCCATGGAGACAAGCAGAAAAGTTACACAGTGAAACTTTAAACAGAATTACACCTATGGCAGATTATTTGTTTCATCAGATTTTGAATTTTAAATCCCGTTGAATTTCTTACTTAGAATGTTTTAACTCTAAAAAAACATGTGTAAATTATTTTTATTCTGAATTTTATTTGCTGAAATTTTAAGTGACTTTTTCAAATTGTTTCAAATTGAGAATAAAAATTTGACCTTTTAAATCTTGAGCACAAATATTTTCAAGCCTCAAATTCCAGCGTCAAAATTCAGAGTGTAAAATTTTGCAGCAAAGTCAAGGCAGAATTTTTTTCACAGCAAATTTTACACTGGAATTTGAGGCTTGAAAATATTTGTGCTGGAGATTTAAAAGGTGATTTTTTTATACTGAATTTTAAACACTTTGAAAATGTACAATTAAAATTTGTAAAAGTAAAAAAAAGAAGTAAGTTTTTTCAAAGTTAAAAAATTCAAAGTGAAAAATTCCGCGACGTTTAAAATTCAAAATCTGATGAAACAAATGATCGTCCAGGTTCACGTGTCGGGTTTTGGTTTTGTGGCGTTTTACTGGATCCCGGTCGGCCCCCGGTCGGCCCCCGGTCGGGCCCCGGTCGGGCCCCGGTCGGGCCCCGGTCGGCCCCCGGTCGGGCCCGGTCGGGCCCGGTCGGGCCCCCGGTCGGGCCCCGGTCGGGCCCCGGTCGGGCCCCGGTCGGGCCCCGGTCGGGCCCCGGTCGGCCCCCGGTCGGCCCCCGGTCGGGCCCCGTAACAGAAGCCGTGAAGCTGAATCTATTTCAGGTCAAGTTTGGACAAAATAAAATAAATGTGCATAAACGTTTGAAGAGACGAAGGCGGGACGTGAGCCTCAGGACGGTTCAGTCACTTCAAATTCACCGTCAAATCTTCACCGGCACCGACCAAACCTCAACAAAAAAATAACACTAAACAAAAAAACACGGAATAAACGTCAGAGCCGCAGGAGCGAAACCGAACCCGAAACCGAACCCACATCTGGATCTGAACGTTTAGAAGGTCCAAGTTTAGAACGACGACAGCTGGAAATGTTTATTAAGACGATTTGTTTTATCAGATTTGGAATTTTAAATACAACTCAATTACTCACTTTCAGTTTTTTTGTTTAAATCTGAAAAAATAATATAAAATAATTCAAGTGCTATTTTAGTTGCAAAAATTGTAAGTGTACTTTCTGAGTTTGTTTCAAATTGAAAATAAAAATTTCACCTTTTAAATATTCAGCACAAATATTTTCACGTCTCAAAGTCAAAATTCAGAGTGTTAAATTTGCAGTGTAAAATTTAGCAGAATTGTTTACTCTGAATTTGAGGGTTTGAACATATTTGTGCAGAATATTTAAAAGGAATTGAATTTTGAGACTTTGAACTTTGAAAACGTCACTTAAAATTTCAGCAACTAAAATTCAGAATAAAAAAAAATTCAAACATGTTTCTTCAGAGTTCAAAAATTCAAAATGAGAAATTCAACAGGATTTAAAATTCAAAATCCGATGAAACAAAAATCTTCCACAAAAATGAGGCTGAGATCGTTTAAAGTTGAGTGTTTCTCAAACTGTGGCGCGTGCGGCGGCGGCGGTTCGGGGCCGTGCGGCGGTGGTGTCGCCCTCTGGTGGTGATGTGTCGTTTGAGAAACACTGAAATAATCCGCCCACAAAGACGGAGCGACAATACTTTAAAGACGCAGCCTAAAGCTTCACTCTGGAATATTTCTGAGTTTCAAATTTGTTTTTAAAGCTGCACTGTGCCACTTTTCTGCTGGAGGCTCCGTTTAACACTTGTCTCCATGGAGATGTTGTTGCTTTGTCTGGAATGCTCCACAGTTTGGCATTAAACCTTTCTGTCTCCATGGAAACCAAACCAGATGGTGTTCCAGGTCAGATCTGTGGAGAGGCGACTGCGCTCACACTGTCTGTTTTTATACAGATTTTTGGGCCATAAACTGTGACGGTGTCGACGTTCACATGAGGTTTTTTTTATTCTGAATTCAAATCTCGTCGTTGTAGTTTCGTGTAAATAATCCTGTTTTCTTGTTGTTTGGTGTTAAACTGGTGAAATGTTTTTATTTACTGCGTCTGAGCGTCGGGGGAAGATCGACGCGTCAGAAGAACGAGACGACGAGCACGAAGCTCCAGCAGCATTTGAACAACAACAAACCACAAACAGGATCCAGGACGAGTCTGAGTTTACACAAACTTCTTAAAGACCAATTCAGTTTGATTCAGAATTAAAACTCTCATGGAAACGTGGAGACTGTGGAACATTCCAGCAGGTGACAGACCAACAACCAAAAAGTTACACCGTGCAGCTTTAACATCCTGAGACCAGGTCCAGGTGTGGAGCAGGTCCAGGTCCAGGTCCAGGTGGTCCAGGTCCAGGTCCAGGTCCAGGTCTGCAGCAGGTCCAGGTCCAGGTCCAGGTCCAGGTCCAGGTCCAGGTCCAGGTCCAGGTCCAGGTCCAGGTCTGGAGCAGGTCCAGCCAGGGAACTGTTCACAGTGAGAATCGTTTGCGTCCGGACTGAAGAGGAGCTCGTCTCCAGCAGTCAGAGGGTCAGAACTTTCATCTGGATTTGAGGAGGTGCCTCACAGCGAGAAGGTCCCTGGTTCTGTTCTCACTCTGGTTCTTCTGTTTGGGGTTTGGTCTCTCAGACTCAGTCACTCCAAGAGGAAATGATCAGGAGAAGGTTTTGGACGGAAGACTTTAGAGGAACTAATGTGAAGATTTTTGTGTTAAATGACGAATATTTCAAGTCTGTGGTGTTTCTGATCAACAGATTTAAACCCAAAACATGCAGGACACCACACACCTCCAGCTGAACTTTAACCCAGATGCCCTGGAGGACACCACACACCTCCAGCTGAACTTTAACCCAGATGCCCTGGAGACATGTGAAGTGAAGCTTAAGGCTAAAGTGCAGATGACAGATCAAACTCATTTCACTAAAACTAAATCT
>NW_026571515.1:17653-25153 GCF_026225935.1 Boleophthalmus pectinirostris | reverse complement strand
AGGTGCATACAGGTGTGTGTACAGGTGTGTATACAGGTGTGTACAGGTGCGTACACGGATGTGTGTACGGGTGCGTGTACGGGTGCGTTTACGGGTGCGTGTACGGGTGCGTTTACGGGTGCGTGTACGGGTGCGTTTACGGGTGCGTGTACGGGTGCGTACAAGGGTGCGTACAAGGGTGCGTACAAGGGTGCGTACAAGGGTGCGTACAAGGGTGCGTACAAGGGTGCGTGTACAGGTGCGTACAGGTGTGTGTACAGGTGTGTATACAGGTGTGTGTAGGTGCGTGTACAGGTGCGTTTACAGGTGCGTGTACGGGTGTGTGTACGGGTGCGTGTACGGGTGCGTGTACGGGTGCGTACACGGGTGCGTACACGGGTGCGTACACGGGTGCGTACTGGTGCGTGTATGGGTGTGTGTACAGGTGCGTACAGGTGTGTATACAGGTGTGTACAGGTGCGTGTACGGGTGTGTGTACAGGTGCGTGTACGGGTGCGTGTACGGGTGCGTGTACAGGTGTGTGTACAGGTGCGTGTACAGGTGCGTGTACGGGTGTGTGTACGGGTGCGTGTACGGGTGCGTGTGTACAGGGTGCGTACACGGGTGCGTACACGGGTGCGTACTGGTGCGTGTATGGGTGTGTGTACAGGTGCGTACAGGTGTGTATACAGGTGTGTACAGGTGCGTGTACGGGTGTGTGTACAGGTGCGTGTACAGGTGTGTGTACAGGTGCGTGTACAGGTGCGTGTACGGGTGTGTGTACGGGTGTGTGTACAGGTGCGTGTACAGGTGCACACAGGTGTGCGTCTCACCTGAGCGGCGGACATGTTGTCTGCGTCCTCCTTCTTGCTGGTGGACGGGTAGAACACGATGTTGTCGATGGTCTGGATGAGCTCCAGCTGCACCACACATTTAATGAGGAGACCAGCAAAGAGACGCTGGTCTGAAGCTCCTGAGGAACACACAAGAACCAGGAGAACCATGAGAACACACAAGAACCAGGAGAACCATGAGAACACACAAGAACCAGGAGAACCATGAGAACACACAAGAACCAGGAGAACCATGAGAACACACAAGAACCAGGAGAACCATGAGAACACACAAGAACCAGGAGAACCATGAGAACACACAAGAACCAGGAGAACCATGAGAACACACAAGAACCAGGAGAACCATGAGAACACAGAGGAACACAGAACAGTCAGGATGAGAACAACAGCAGTCATCAAGTTAGAACAGAACCAGAAGAACCGGAGGTGAGAGTTACACAGGTGTCGGGGTCAGGGGGGTCACGGGGGTCAGAGGTCAGACTCACGCGTGTTGGAGCGTCCCTTCCACGTGTCGTCACTGGACATCTGACTGTGTCCTCGCTCCGACGCCGCGCGATCCAAACTGCCCTGAGACTGAGCGTCAAAGTCCACCTCCTGCAAACGCACAAACACACACACACAAACGCACAAACACACACACACAAACGCACAAACACACACACAAACACACACACACAAACGCACAAACACACACACACAACACACACACACAAACGCACAAACACACACACACACACACACACACAAACGCACAAACACACACACACAAACGCACAAATGCACAAACACAGACACACACACAAACGCACAAACACACACACACACAATCGCACAAACACACACACAAACACACACAAACACACACACACAAACGCACACACACACACACACACAGATACACAAACGCACACACAAACGCACACACACAAACACACACACACGCACAAACACACACACACACACACACACAGACACACACACAAACGCACAAACACACACAGATACACACACACAGAAACACACACACAGATACACAAACACACACACACACAGATACACAAACACACACACAGAAACACACACACACAAACACACACACGTATTAGATGTAAGGAACAGTATAAACAAATCTAATTAAATAAAATGAATTGATTCTTACAAAATGTTTTCCCTCTGAAGACTCGTCCTCCTGCCCCACGGGACGCCACGTCAACAACCTGACAACAGGACAGGTGAGAGGACAGGTGAGAGGACAGGTGAGAGGACAGGTGAGAGGACAGGGGTGTGTGTATGTGTACAGGTGTGTACAGGTGTGTGTGTATGTGTACAGGTGTGTGTGTGTGTTTCTTACGCGTGTGTACAGGTAGGTGTGTGTGTGTGTGTGTGTGTGTGTACAGGTGTGTGTACAGGTAGGTGTGTGTACAGGTAAGTGTGTGTGTGTGTGTGTGTGTGACAGGTCTGTGTGTGGGGAGAGGTGTGTGTGTGTCTTACGCGTGAGGACAGGTGTGTGTACAGGTGTGTGTGTGTGTACAGGTGTGTGTGTGTGTACAGGTGTGTGTGTGTGTACAGGTGTGTGTGTGTGTGTACAGGTGTGTGTGTGTGTGTGTGTGTGTGTACAGGTGTGTGTGTGTGTGTACAGGTGTGTGTGTGTGTACATTTGTGTGTGTGTGTTTCTTACATGTGTGTACAGGTGTGTGTGTGTACAGGTGTGTGTGTTTCTTACATGTCTGTACAGGTGTGTGTGTGTTTCTTACATGTGTGTACAGGTGTGTGGGGGTGTGTGTGTGTACAGGTGTGTGTGTCTTACGCGTGTGGACAGGTGTGTGTGTGTCTTACGCGTGTGGACAGGTGTGTGTGTGTCTTACGCGTGTGGACAGGTGTGTGTGTGTCTTACGTGTGTGGACAGGTGTGTGTGTGTCTTACGCGTGACAGGTGTGTGTGTGTGTGTACGCGTGAGGACAGTGTGTGTGTGTGTGTGTGGTGTGTGTGTGTGTGTGTGTACAGGGGTGTGTGTGTGTGTACAGGTGTGTGTGTGTGTCTTACGCGTGAGGACAGGTGTGTGTGTGTGTGTGCGTGAGGACAGGTGTGTGTGTGTGTACAGGTGTGTGTGTGTCTTACGCGTGAGGACAGGTGTGTGTGTGTGTGTGTGTGTACAGGTGTGTGTGTGTGTGTCAGGTGTACGCGTGAGGACAGTGTGTGTGTGTGTGTGTGTGTGTACAGGTGTGTGTGTGTGTCTTACGCGTGAGGACAGGTGTGTGTGTGTGTACAGTGTGTGTGTGTGTCTTACGCGTGAGGACAGGTGTGTGTGTGTGTGTGTACAGGTGTGTGTGTGTGTCTTACGCGTGAGGACAGGTGTGTGTGTGTGTGTGTACAGGTGTGTGTGTGTACAGGTGTGTGTGTTGTGTGTAACGCGTGAGGTGTCAGGTGTGTGTGTGTGTGTGTACAGGTGTGTGTCTTACGCGTGAGGACAGGTGTGTGTTGTACGCGTGAGGACAGGTGTGTGTGTGTGTGTGTGTACAGGTGCGTGTGTCTTACGCGTGAGGACAGGTGTGTGTGTGTCTTGTGAGAACATGTGTGTGTGTGTGTACAGGTGTGTGTGTGTCTTACGCGTGAGGACAGGTGTGTGTGTGTGTGTGTACAGGTGCGTGTGTCTTACGCGTGAGGACAGGTGTGTGTGTGTCTTACGCGTGAGGACAGGTGTGTGTGTGTGTGTGTGTCTTACGCGTGAGGACAGGTGTGTGTGTGTCTTACGCGTGAGGACAGGTGTGTGTGTGTTGTACAGGTGTGTGTGTGTGTCTTACGCGTGAGGACAGGTGTGTGTGTGTGTGTGTGTGTGTGTGTGTGTACAGGTGTGTGTGTCTTACGCGTGAGGACAGGTGTGTGTGTGTACAGGTGTGTGTGTGTGTCTTACGCGTGAGGACAGGTGTGTGTGTACAGGTGTGTGTGTGTGTCTTACGCGTGTGGACAGGTGTGTGTGTGTGTGTGTACAGGGGTGTGTGTGTGTCTTACGCGTGAGGACAGGTGTGTGCGTGTGGACAGGTGTGTGTGTGTCTTACGCGTGTGGACAGGTGTGTGTGTCTTACGCGTGTGGACAGGTGTGTGTGTGTCTTACGCGTGAGGACAGGTGTGTGTGTGTACAGGTGTGTGTGTGTGTCTTACGCGTGAGGACAGGTGTGTGTGTGTGTGTGTGTACAGGTGTGTGTGTGTGTCTTACGCGTGTGGACAGGTGTGTGTGTGTCTTACGCGTGTGGACAGGTGTGTGTGTGTCTTACGCGTGAGGACAGGTGTGTGTGTGTACAGGTGTGTGTGTGTGTGTCTTACGCGTGAGGACAGGTGTGTGTGTACAGGTGTGTGTGTGTGTGTCTTACGCGTGTGGACAGGTGTGTGTGTGTGTCTTACGCGTGTGGACAGGTGTGTGTGTGTCTTACACGTGTGGACAGGTGTGTGTGTGTGTGTGTGTGTACAGGGGTGTGTGTGTGTCTTACGCGTGAGGACAGGTGTGTGTCAGTGTGTGACAGGTGTGTGTGTGTCTTTACGCGTGGGTGTGTGTGACAGGTGTGTGTGTGTGTCTTAACGCGTGTGGACAGGTGTGTGTGTGTCTTACGCGTGTGGACAGGTGTGTGTGTGTCTTACGCGTGTGGACAGGTGTGTGTGTGTACAGGTGTGTGTGTGTGGTGTGTGTGTGTCTTACGCGTGTGGACAGGTGTGTGTGTGTCTTACGCGTGAGGACAGGTGTGTGGTGTGTGTACAGGTGTGTGTGTGTCTTACGCGTGTGGACAGGTGTGTGTGTGTCTTACGCGTGAGGACAGGTGTGTGTGTGTCTTACGCGTGTGGACAGGTGTGTGTGTGTCTTACGCGTGAGGACAGGTGTGTGTGTGTACAGGTGTGTGTGTGTGTCTTACGCGTGTGGACAGGTGTGTGTGTGTGTCTTACGCGTGAGGACAGGTGTGTGTGTGTACAGGTGTGTGTGTGTGTGTGTGTCTGTGTGTGTGTGTCTTACGCGTGAGGACAGGTGTGTGTGTGTGTGTGTGTGTGTTGTGTTGCAGGCAGGTGTGTGTACAGTGTGTGTGTGTGTGTCTTACGCGTGACAGGTGTGTGTGTGTACAGGTGTGACAGGTGTGTGTGTGTGTCTTACGCGTGAGGACAGGTGTGTGTGTACAGGTGTGTGTGTGTCTTACGCGTGTGGACAGGTGTGTGTGTGTGTCTTACGCGTGTGGACAGGTGTGTGTGTCTTACGTGTGACAGGTGTGTGTGTGTGTGTCTTACGCGTGAGGACAGGTGTGTGTGTGTGTGTGTGTTACAGGTGTGTGTGTGTGTGTCTTACGCGTGAGGACAGGTGTGTGTGTGTGTGTGTGTACAGGTGTGTGTGTACAGGTGTGTGTGTGTCTACGTGTGTTCTTACGTGTGGACAGGTGTGTGTGTGTGTGTGTGTGTGTGTGTGTGTACAGGGGTGTGTGTGTGTCTTACGCGTGAGGACAGGTGTGTGTGTGTGTACAGGTGGTGTGTGTCTTACGCGTGTGGACGGTGTGTGTTGTACAGGGGTGTGTGTGTGTCTTACGCGTGAGGACAGGTGTGTGTGTGTGTGTGTGTGTACAGGTGCGTGTGTCTTACGGCTGAGGACAGGTGTGTGTGTGTGTGTGTACAGGTGTGTGTGTCTTACGCGTGAGGACAGGTGTGTGTGTGTCTTACGCGTGTGGACAGGTGTGTGTGTGTGTCTTACGCGTGAGGACAGGTGTGTGTGTGTACAGGTGTGTGTGTGTGTCTTATGCGTGAGGACAGGTGTGTGTGTGTGTGTCTTACGCGTGAGGACAGGTGTGTGTGTACAGGTGTGTGTACAGGTGTGTGTACAGGTGTGTGTACAGGTTAGTGTGTGTGTACAGGTGTGTGTACAGGTGTGTGTGTGTGTCTTTACAGGTGTGACAGTGTGTGTGTGTGGTGTGGTGTACGCGTGAGGACAGGTGTGTGTGTACAGGTGTGTGTGTGTGTCTTACGCGTGAGGACAGGTGTTCTGGAAAATCTCCTTCATACAGGAGCAGGTCATGTCCCAGACTTCAGGACTGAACTTCTCTCCATTCAGAATTACCAGGTTTTCCAGACAGTTCGTCCCCGACCGCGCCAACTGCTCGTTATCTGCACACACACAACACACACACATGATAACACACAACACACACACACACACATGATAACACACAACACACACACACATGATAACACACAACACACACAACACACACACACACGATAATACACAATAAACACACAGATATATGTATAACACACACAGCGTGATTGATCAGGAGGTGTTTTCCGAGGACGTCCCGGAGGTGTTTTCCGAGGATTCTGAGTTCAGGCTCAAAATGACGTCATCACTTTTATAAACCCGAGTTTGGTTTGAGACCATCTCACCTGTGCTTAAAGCTGCACTGTGTAACTTTTTAGTTGGGATCCTTCACCTGTTTGGTTCTACGGAGACGTCACTGCTCTGTCTGGAATGTTCCGCAGTGTGACTTTAAACACCTCAACTTTACATTTATTCAATTACAGGAGGTTTTAGAGTCAAAAATACAGAGAAAAACAAAGACAATGTGACTGTGAGCGGGTTCCTTCCTCTAGTGTACAGGTGTTTACAGGTGTTTACTGTACAGGTGTTTACAGGTGTTTACTGTACAGGTGTTTACAGGTGTTACTGTACAGGTGTTTACTGTACAGGTGTATACTGTACAGGTGTTTACAGGTGTTTGTACAGGTGTTTACTGTACAGGTGTTTACAGGTGTTTACTGTACAGGTGTTTACAGGTGTTTACTGTACAGGTGTTTACAGGTGTTTACTGTACAGGTGTTTCATGTACAGGTGTTTACAGGTGTTTCATGTACAGGTGTTTACTGTACAGGTGTTTACAAGTGTTTCATGTACAGGTGTTTGTTTGTTTTTTACCTTGCCTGACACACCACTGCAGCTGAGTGAAAATGTCCGGCAGGAGAATCGGGCTCAGAGCTTCGTAGAAATGGGTGAAGACGTCACAGATGGCGTAGAGGGCGTGGTTACAGGTGGTGGTCATCCACTCGGTCTTCTGCAGAAACACACCGAGGAAATAGAGAAAGGGTCAAGTAAAAAACAAAACATGCGGAGCAAAGAGTGAAAGGGTCAAGTCCAAAACAAAACACACCGAGGAAACAGAACAGAACAGGTGAGTGAATCAAAGTTCAAACATTCTGAGAGTTTCTGGGTGAAACAGGAAACCGTCTCATTACATCAGTGGGTCCAACCAGGATATCGACTGAACCGATATTTGGGAGCCGATACCAGAGCTGCTCCTGAACCCTAACCCACAACTGTAGCAGGTTCTGTTCTGTCACATGTTTTCATTTAATTGGTGTTGTAGGGTTGAGGAGCTTCTGTGAGATGAAAACTCTTCCCTACACAGTTTGAAATAAACAACGCCTTTGTTGGGTTTGTCGAGTTTGTCATCGGGTTTGTCGAGTTTGTCATCGGGTTTGTCGAGGATCTGGTTGTTTTTTAAATAGAACTTCAGACCCAGAGCTCTTTCATGCTCCATTGTTGTTGTAGTGGGAAGTGTGTGCGTCTGTAGAATTGTCGTACGACAACAAACTTTCTGTGTTGTTTGTCTGCAATAAAATTGACGTGTTAATGTCCCACCCCCTG
>NW_026571515.1:10000-17153 GCF_026225935.1 Boleophthalmus pectinirostris | reverse complement strand
GTTTGTAGAGGAAATTATCTTAGCCTAAGGAAAACATATGCTGCCTTTGAGATTTCAATTTGATTGTGATTAATCTTACAGGCCTATATTGAATTAAATACACATACACATATTGTTGTCGGCTTCATTTAAGTCAACTGCTTTAGTGTTTATTTTTTCTATAGTAACAAACTTAACTGGAGCAATAAACAATTGATATTATTATCTGTATAATTTGATGTAGAATCCTGACTAAGTGAAACAGAAAAAGCTGTTGATCTGTAGTTAGATTTGTAGTTTGTCTGCGCTCACGTTACAGCTGTTGTCAGTAACGGAAGCTAACGCGGCCACATATTGATTAAAACACTTTATAAAAATTAGCTAATAAAATAATAGAAAGTCCGTGTCCGCAAAGTGAGCTCATTGTTAACCACACTTACCTCGGTTTGTGTCACGACCAATCCAATAAACGCCTCTCTGGAGCCGGACCGTCCACCATAATTTAAAAAGATGTTCACCCTGAAGCGCCATGTTTGGGTTTGGCCGTTAAAACCCCAGGTTCAAATGGCCGCCCGTTCAAGTCAATGGCTGTGTCCCAATTCAAAGGGTTTGAAGTGTCCTCCGCGGAAAATCTATTCATGTGGAAATGGGACAGGACGGAGCCGCTGTCGCTTAGCAACCGAGGGACGCTGCTAGCGCTAGCGCTAATGCTAATGCTAACACGCTCCGCGCAGATTCCACACACGATCAGTAAAAAGACGCACAGATGATCAAACTGTCGGATTTTGTGACCAAATTATTTTAATATTTCGCATCCAAATCTTCTAAAAAAACACGAAAATGTATGTTTAACTTTTGCAAAACAAAACGGCTATATTTAAGGGATACATCTTAAATAGGCAAAATTATCTTAAAGTAAAAAAAAAAAAACTGTGATGAGATTTGCTTTACTAAATATCATTATTAAGACCAGGGATTAGATTTATACAGTCAGTTTGTAAAGAAAGAAAGAATCTCTCCTGAGAAAAGATGGTTTATTAAACAATCCAAGGAACTTCTGGAAATACTTTATCATAATATGAAGAGTCAAACATTAAACCCATTACACACACACACACACACACGCACACACACACACACACACACACACACACACACACACACACACACACACACTGCATTAACAGCTGTATGTCAGTAAATCTCATTGTTTTCCCTCTTTGCTGAAGCAAGTGACAATCAAAAATGAACAAATTATCTTTGCCAGATATGATCATGTGGAACACCACAGTTTATTACATTTATTACATTATTATTTTATTACAGTACAATTCTTATAGTACATGTACTTAGTTACTATCAAAAGAGACACCAAATAAACGGCACATTTCACCATAAATCAAATGTACAGACTGAAAAACATTCATGTGTCTGCAGCCAGACCCTCTTGAGAGACAGAACTACATAATGACGTCATATTTCTGCAGCCAGACCCTCTTGAGAGACAGAACTACATAATGACGTCATATTTCTGCAGCCAGACCCTCTTGAGAGACAGAACTACATAATGACGTCATATTTCAGGGCCCATTCGTTGTAAACATTAAACGTCATCAGTGCGCGCGGAGGGAAGCGTGGAGCTGAAGGTGAAGCGGGTCTGTCTCCGTGGTTCTGGTTCTGAAGTTTGGAGCGTCAGCGTTTTTAGAAAGAGGCTAAAATGTCCTTATTTATGTCTGAAGAGTGTGTGTTTATTTTTATGTAATCAGGAGTTGTTGTTTTTTTTTTTAGACTTTTGTAACCTGTTCTTCAGTAACATGGGTCTATCAGGAATCTTCAGGTTTCCCGTAACAAGATTTCATTCATCTGCAGTGTTTCTCCAGAGACCAATGAGACAAAGAAAATCTCTTCTGTTTGATTTAAGGAACTGTCTGTACCCTGCGCTCTTCATGTTACTGTCACAGAACTACACTGCCCGACAGAGGCAAAACACTTGAACTGTCCAGAGTGTAAAACTGAGAAAAAATACTTCAATCAATCCATCAAACTTTATTTACACTATATACACTTTTCATACATTTGAAATACAACAATTTAAACAGAAACATAAAACATAAACATAAAGCTCTTAAAAGTTATAGTAAAAATGAAAATGGAGAGCTAAGATCAGATGGAGACTAAGTAAAATAGTGATGATAATTTAATTTAAAACAACTATAGTAATAACAATAATAGTCCTGGTTTAGTTCTGGTTCAGTCCTGGTTTAGTTCTGGTTCAGTTCTGGTTTAGTCCTGGTTTAGTTCTGGTTCAGTTCTGGTTTAGTCCTGGTTTAGTCCTGGTTTAGTTCTGGTTCAGTTCTGGTTTAGTCCTGGTTTAGTCCTGGTTCAGTTCTGGTTTAGTCCTGGTTTAGTCCTGGTTCAGTTCTGGTTTAGTCCTGGTTTAGTCCTGGTTTAGTTCTGGTTTAGTCTGGTTTAGTTCTGGTTCAGTTCCTGGTTTAGTCCTGGTTTAGTCTGGTTCAGTCCTGGTTTTAGTCCTGGTTTAGTTCTGGTTCAGTCCTGGTTTAGTCCTGGTTTAGTTCTGGTTCAGTCCTGGTTTAGTTCTGGTTCAGTTCTGGTTTAGTCCTGGTTTAGTTCTGGTTCAGTTCTGGTTTAGTCCTGGTTTAGTTCTGGTTTAGTCCTGGTTTAGTCCTGGTTTAGTTCTGGTTCAGTCCTGGTTTAGTCCTGGTTCAGTTCTGGTTTAAAGTCGTGTTTTTATTTTTAGTTCTTCTCCTCCGTTTTGTGCATCTCTCCATCCGACACTAACGAGCTGAATGAATGACTCCTCTCCTCCTCTCCTCTTTTCTCTGCTCCTTCTCTCTCTCTCCTCCTGGTTTCGCCTCTTTCTCTCTCTCCCTCCTTCCCCCTTTCTCTTTTCTCTCTGTTTTTGTTTTTCCCTCTCCCTCCCTCCGCCCCTCCCTCCCTCTGCCTCTCCTCTTTCTTTCTTTCTCTCTCTCTATTCTCCCACTCTCCCCTCCATCTCTCTCCCACTTTCTCTTTCTTTTCTCCCTCCCGTCTCTCTCTTCTCTCTGTTCTTTCTCCTCTCCTCTGGTCTCTGCCTGTCTTCTCTCTCTCTTCAGCTCTCTCTCTTCCTCTGTTCTCTCTCTTCTCTCTTTCTTCTCTTTTCTCTCTTCTCTTCTTTCTCTTCTCTCTCTTCTCTCTTTCTTCTCTCTTTTCTCTCTTCTCTTTTTTCTCTCTCTCTTCTCTTTCTTCTCTTGTCTCTTGTCTCTTCTCTTTCTTCTCTCTTGTCTCTTCTCTTTCTTCTCTCTTGTCTCTTCTCTTTCTCTCTCTGTCTCTCTCTCTTCTCTCTCTCTTCTCTGTCTCTCTCTTCTTCTCTTTTTTCTCTCTTGTCTCTGTCCGTGGTGCTGATTTCTCTCCATATACTGTTTGTGTGTCTCTTCTGTTTTTCTTTTTTGTCTCAGGTCCGGGTCCAGGTCCGGGGCCAGGTCTGGGTCCAGGTCCGGGTCCAGGTCTGAGTCCAGGTCCGGGTCCAGGTCCGGGTCCAGGTCCAGGTCCAGGTCCAGAGCGCGTGATGTGGAGTTTCAGAACCTCATACAAAGAAAAGAGGAAAAGACGAGAACGAGACAAAAGAGACGCACAGAGTTTCCTGTAGAGAATTTAAATCTAAACATGTGCAGAGAAATCAGCACCACGGACAGAGACGAGAGAGAGAAGAAGAGAGAGAAGAGAGAGAAGACAGAGAGAAGAGAGAGAGAAGAGAAGAGACAGAAGAGGAGAGAGAAAAGAGAGAGAGACAAAGAGACAGAAGAGAGAGAAGACAAGAGACAGAAGAGAGAGAAGAGAAGAGACAGAAGAGAGAAGAGAAGAGACAGAAGAGAGGGGAAGAGAGAGAAGAGAGAGGATGGGGAGAGAAGAGGGAGAGTCAAGAGAGAGAAAGAAGAGAGAGAGAGGAGGAGAAGACAGAGAGAAAGAGGAGGGGGAGAGACGAGAGAAGAGAGAGAGGGGAGAGAAGAGGGGTGAGATAGGAGGAGAAGAGATAGAGAGAAGATTGAGAGAGGGAACAGGGAGAGACAAGAGAAGAGAGGGAGAAGAGAAAGAGAGAGAAAGGAGAGACAGAGCAAGAGAGAGGGGATGGAGGGAAAGGGAGAAAGAAAAAGAGAGAAAAGGAAAAGAGGAAGGATGGAGATAGACAGAGGAGAAACGGAGGAGGAGGAATTTTTATGGCAAAAAACAAAACAAAACATAAATCCTGTGAGAAAACCAAGGTGTAATTGGCTGAGCCTGAGTCTAAAAACAGAGGAGACGATCTGCGGCTAAAAATAAACGTCTGCACCAAGAGAAAAAAAAACACACACATTTGACACACACTCGACACATTTGAAGAGAATATTTCCAGAAGAGTCACGCCCACGTCACAACATCAGCCACGCTCCAACAGCACCACCTGCTGGACAAACAGAGACGTGCAGCTAACGGTCTGTGGGTTTTCTTTGTTTTGTTTTATTTTATTTATTTATTTATTTTTAATTTTTATTATTTATATATTTTTATTTTTTATTATTTATTATTTATATTATTTTTATATATTTATATAATATTTATTATTTTATTCTTTTTTTTTTTTTTCTGTTGAGTGTGTGAAATATAAAAACAAACCAGGGGCAAGACAGGATTAAATATTAGAGAGAAACTAATACTGTATATGAAAAAATAAATAAATAAATTTATTAATAATAATAATAATAATAATAATAATAATAATAAAGGAAAGGAGAGAAAAGGGGAGAAGAAAAAGAAAATGGCTTTAAAATTATGTCTTAAGATTGTATTAAAAAATAAAAGATGATTAAAGGAAATGATGATGGTGAAAATATTATTAGTTAAGTACGAAAGCCTGAGAGGCAAGAGAGGGAAAAAAAAACAGGCAGGTCATTTGGCTCTTTTTTTTTTTTTTTTTTTTCCCACCAACTCAAAAATATACGAAAGAGCATTGTAGTCAGTGAAAAAAAAAAATCTGGAGGGGGGAGGGGAGGGGGGATTATCTCGTAATTACGAGATAACCGGGGGGGGGGGGGGGGGGGGGAGGAGGGGGATTAGTAATAATATTAGTATCTCGTAATTACAAGATAGTTTATTTTGTTTTTACGACATTTTTTTTTAACAACAGCTAACGTTAGCTAACCAACCAAAATTTATGTTGTTTTTCCCCAGATGACATCAGGAGCCCCTGTCCTTCTGCTGAGTGTCTCCATCAGGAGCCCGGCACGCTGATCAGAAGTAAGTACTTTTAATGATTTCTGTGACAGGGAAGATTTAGTTTAGAGCCAGATCTGACTTTGTCTCTAACTTTCTGTTATGGGACTTGAGACGGTGCTTCAGACTTTCAGTGAGAGATGTTGACATGAACACTAATGTGTCACATCTATATTACACTGATATTGACTATGAACACCATCATAAATTGATTATTATATTTTAAATGTTGTGGTAAAAGTAACAGCAGTGAAATACGTCTCATGTTCATACTCAGGCTTATACTAAAACAAAAGAGTTCAGTTTTACTGCGCTAAAGTATTTCCTATGAGTTAAATAATGTTTTTCATCTATGAAGTGACTATTTGTCAAATAAAAGTAACAAACAAAAGCGTGGGCAAACTCAGAACTAAACATAACTCAAATAATCACCTTTGGGCACCATGGGTATGTGGTTTACGCAGTACAAATCAATGTCCATGACAAGAGATGATTTTCCAAGGTTTATTTTCCAGTTTGGGCAAACAACAAGGAATACATGTTTAAGGCGACTCCTGCTGCTTCTCCTCGTGACTGGTAAAAAACCATAGGCCCACCCAGGTCACTCTGGTCTACGTGTACCACCCTCTTTTATCCCCTAGGTGACCCGAATTAAACCAAAAACAAAAAGGAGGTGCTAACGTAAATAATACCAATTTAAACTAAGAAATTAGCAAGAATAATATTAACATAGCAAAAATATATTATACAAATTAACAAAACTAAATTAGTAAGCTAACTAACAAACAAAAATAATAAACAAATTTTAGAATCAACAAAATAAGCAAATAGCTCCTACGCCCATGTTACTGAAGAACAGGTTACAAAAGTCTAAAAAAAAAACAAAAAACAACAACTCCTGATTACATAAAAATAAACACACACTCTTCAGACATAAATAAGGACATTTTAGCCTCTTTCTAAAAACGCTGACGCTCCAAACTTCAGAACCAGAACCACGGAGACAGACCCGCTTCACCTTCAGCTCCACGCTTCCCTCCGCGCGCACTGATGACGTTTAATGTTTCCAACGAATGGGCCCTGAAATATGACGTCATTATGTAGTTCTGTCTCTCAAGAGGGTCTGGCTGCAGAAATATGACGTCATTATGTAGTTCTGTCTCTCAAGAGGGTCTGGCTGCAGAAATATGACGTCATTATGTAGTTCTGTCTCTCAAGAGGGTCTGGCTGCAGAAATATGACGTCATTATGTAGTTCTGTCTCTCAAGAGGGTCTGGCTGCAGAAATATGACGTCATTATGTAGTTCTGTCTCTCAAGAGGGTCTGGCTGCAGACACATGAATGTTTTTCAGTCTGTACATTTGATTTATGGTGAAATGTGCCGTTTATTTGGTGTCTCTTTTGATAGTAACTAAGTACATGTACTATAAGAATGTACTATTGTACTGTAATAAAATAATAATGTAATAAATGTAATAAACTGTGGTGTTCCACATGATCATATCTGGCAAAGATAATTTGTTCATTTTTGATTGTCACTTGCTTCAGCAAAGAGGGAAAACAATGAGATTTACTGACATACAGCTGTTAATGCAGTGTGTGTGTGTGTGTGTGTGTGTGTGTGTGTGTGTGTGTGTGTGTGTGTGTGTGTGCGTGTGTGTGTGTGTGTGTGTGTGTGTGTGTGTGTGTGTGTGTGTGTGTGTGTGTGTGTGCGTGTGTGTGTGTGTGTGTGTGTGTGTGTGTAATGGGTTTAATGTTTGACTCTTCATATTATGATAAAGTATTTCCAGAAGTTCCTTGGATTGTTTAATAAACCATCTTTTCTCAGGAGAGATTCTTTCTTTCTTTACAAACTGACTGTATAAATCTAATCCCTGTTCCTTAATAATGATATTTAGTAAAGCAAATCTCATCAGTTTTTTTTTTT
>NW_026571515.1:0-5000 GCF_026225935.1 Boleophthalmus pectinirostris | reverse complement strand
CGAAAAACACCAGATCCAATCCTAATAATGACCAGTACTCACTGCTTTAAATAACAAAAACTAAAATACATAGAGAGACTCATTTATAGTCATATGCAATACTTGTAAAATGGCCAAAAAATCATTTATTACATTCTAACTAGGGCTGGGTATCATTAAGGAGTTGCCGATACGATACATACCTCGATACACAGGCCACGATACGATACATATCTCGATACAGTGCACTTTCGATTCGATATGATATATTTCAAATTGATTCGATACGGTTCAATAAAAAATAAAGGCTAAATCGTGGCTGTGATACTAAAAGGCTTTGTTAAATCACTTCTTGTGCAAAGTTCATATGATTTTTACATTTTAATCCTCAAAACTGTAAAAATGTCAAATGTGTCGCATAAATGAGCTTCCTTTCACTCCACAAGCAACAAAACTGTAGCACTGTAACAAAATCAATTTAGAGAAACACACCTAAAAATACTCTTGGTCAAATATCGATACAGTAGCCCATGATATCGATACTGTATCATCACATTAAATGATACGATATATCGATATTCCGATATTTTTGCACACCCCTAATTCTAACAAGACAAACTTTAACAACAGAACTGGACTAAGAGAATTAATGGACATCTGCTCCAGAGATGAAAATGAGTTTCCAGCCGATGCTGCTAGCCAGAGTCACCACCTCGTCTGGCACAGTGCTATATACCGCTGCCTCACCGCCTTCTCCCAGTACCCCTCCGACTGGGACAGCTGGGAAAGACAAAAACAAAACACAAAACATTCATCAGTTAAGCCTCTATTTCACAAAGTAAACATTGCATAATGGGGGCATACATTCCAAATGGTACTGTTGTCTATAGAAAAACATGGACTATATCAGGAATAAATTAGGGTTATTGTTTATTTGGTACGATCATAAATGACACATTTTTGTGCCTTCTTCATTACAATTATTAGGTATGGATATGTATGTTATGCATATGTGTACATATATATTTATACTGAATATATGTACAGGATATCTTTGATGCCTATATGTATGTATGTGTGTATATGTTTAAGTATATGTGTGTATTTATACAATGTATATAACAGGTAAGCACTCCAAAGGTGTTAAAAATATCTCTCTCTATAATATATATATATATATATATATATATATAAAATGTGTATGTATATGTTTTCATGTACATATCCCTGTTTTTGTTATTGTTTTTTGAATTTTTGTTGTACCTGGCTCAAACAAATAAATAAATGAATAAATTAGGGTTAAACAATCTGAAATGTGAGTGAACCATAGCTACAATAATTAAACTAATTAATTACTAACTAATAATTCAACTAAACAATGATTAAAGCAGAGGTAATGAGGTGTGTAACCTGCACTGTTTTCAAAAAGGTACAACAATCACAACTGATTCTGTGTTGCCAGACTACACAGAGATGACATGTTTATCTCATTCTCAGTATATGGACAGACCAAGCATCATGTGAAACCTCAGCACCTTCAGAATTCACTCTCTGAGCTGCAGAGGTCGCACTAGCACTGACTCATGACTGACTACAGGTGCTGGGATTTAGGGAGTGAGGATTCAGACCAGAGAGAGTCCTTTTAAACCAACTGGATTTCAGCGTTGAAACTGGCAACCCAAATCACTTGAGGCTCATTACTGCACTACATAAGTGTGACTGGAGCAGGCAGAGGGTGTTTAATGTTAATATTATTACAGTGCTACGTTTTTGTATATTTTATGGTTCATCTCACCTCCCAGAAGCGTCGAGAAACGCGTAGGAGCTGCCCCACGTCCTTCGGCTCCAGAAAGCTCTGGATGTGCTGGAGCAGAGCGTCAGGCAGGCGCTCCAGGTCATTAAAATTTCCTTGGCACAGGGAGATGGTTTTATTTAGCACATCCTGTCCAAACACACGAGCGATTTCACCTGAAGAAGAGAACAACTGGGCTTAGTTGAGTGTAATTAATATATTTTATAGTGAACAGTACTCTTGTTAGACTGAAACTTTTGTTCACTCCTCCAAAATTAGTCTGCAAATAACAATAGCTTCATGATGACAACAAATGATTTAAACATTTGTGTGTCTTGCGAGGCCCTTTAAGATATAATATTGTTTTTTATATATACTTTTTGTGATCTATCCTGTAAAAACACCGGATTTTGTGAATTATTTAATGTTTAGTAAATTAAAATGATAAATCAGACATTACTTCCACACAGTTACTAACTTGACTGGTGGTTTCCCCAAATACTTTTTTTATTCTGGACCAATTGTACTTCAAATAGAGTAATATTATTTTGATGTAATAGAATGACATACAATTTTTGCTGCTCTAAATGTATGTAAAAATGTGTATTTTATGCTTTTAAATATCTTTTTCTCAGCTGGTGAAACAGTATAATACGGTGAGTTCATGTGAGGTGAACAGTGCTGATGATTTAACGAGGTCACTGGTAATTTAGGATGAAGATGATGGTGATAAAACATGTATTGTCATTAATAGTAAAAGCTATTGTCAAATAGCTCATGTTTCTCTCACTCTGGAGTCCGGCGTCTCCTAACAGGTCCTGGTGGGATCTCCTCATTTGTCCAGGATTTCTGTCTTCAGGTCTCAGTGTTATGTTCCACCAGTTGAAGAACACCTGCAAGAGTCCAGCACAAAGTGTTCTTCATTCTGAGTTAGGCTTAAACGATGTGGGGAAAATATATGTAATTGTCATTATTCTGACAAGCTGTTTCTTTTAATAAATAGATTCTGTTCAAAGACCACATTTTAAACATGTGTTGAAGATTTGACAAAAATAATGATAATGATATGAAAAGACAAACTAATGTCAGAATTTCATTTAGTACAGTAGTAGTTCTGAAGTGCAGGGTTAACAGGAGATTTTGCTGTTTGTAGAGGAAATTATCTTAGCCTAAGGAAAACATATGCTGCCTTTGAGATTTCAATTTGATTGTGATTAATCTTACAGGCCTATATTGAATTAAATACACATACACATATTGTTGTCGGCTTCATTTAAGTCAACTGCTTTAGTGTTTCTTTTTTCTATAGTAACAAACTTAACTGGAGCAATAAACAATTGATATTATTATTATCTGTATAATTTGATGTAGAATCCTGACTAAGTGAAACAGAAAAAGCTGTTGATCTGTAGTTAGTTAGATTTGTAGTTTGTCTGCGCTCACGTTACAGCTGTTGTCAGTAACGGAAGCTAACGCGGCCACATATTGATTAAAACACTTTATAAAAATTAGCTCCAATAAAATAATAGAAAGTCCGTGTCCGCAAAGTGAGCTCATTGTTAACCACACTTACCTCGGTTTGTGTCACGACCAATCCATATAAACGCCTCTCTGGAGCCGGACCGTCCACCATAATTTTAAAAGAGGTTCACCCTGAAGCGCCATGTTTGGGTTTGGCCGTTACAAACCCCAGGTTCCAAAATGGCCGCCCGTTCAAGTCAATGGCTGTGTCCCAATTCAAAGGGTTTGAAGTGTCCTCCGCGGACTCCAGGCATGGATCTATTAAAATAATAATAATAATAATAATAATAATAATAATAATAATAATAATAATAATAATAATAATAATAATCCAGGCCGGTGTGGAAATGGGACAGGACGGAGCCGCTCTCCCGTCGCTTAGCAACCGAGGGACGCTGCTAGCGCTAGCGCTAATGCTAATGCTAACACGCTCCGCGCAGATTCCACACACGGATCAGTAAAAAGACGCACAGATGATCAAACTGTCGGATTTTGTGACCAAATTATTTTAATATTTCGCATCCAAATCTTCTAAAAAAAACCGAAAATGTATGTTTAACTTTTGCAAAACAAAACGGCTATATTTAAGGGATACATCTTAAATAGGCAAAATTATCTTAAAGTAAAAAAAAAAAACTGTGATGAGATTTGCTTTACTAAATATCATTATTAAGGAACAGGGATTAGATTTATACAGTCAGTTTGTAAAGAAAGAAAGAATCTCTCCTGAGAAAAGATGGTTTATTAAACAATCCAAGGAACTTCTGGAAATACTTTATCATAATATGAAGAGTCAAACATTAAACCCATTACACACACACACACACACACACACGCACACACACACACACACACACACACACACACACACACACACACACACACACTGCATTAACAGCTGTATGTCAGTAAATCTCATTGTTTTCCCTCTTTGCTGAAGCAAGTGACAATCAAAAATGAACAAATTATCTTTGCCAGATATGATCATGTGGAACACCACAGTTTATTACATTTATTATTTTATTACAGTACAATTCTTATAGTACATGTACTTAGTTACTATCAAAAGAGACACCAAATAAACGGCACATTTCACCATAAATCAAATGTACAGACTGAAAAACATTCATGTGTCTGCAGCCAGACCCTCTTGAGAGACAGAACTACATAATGACGTCATATTTCTGCAGCCAGACCCTCTTGAGAGACAGAACTACATAATGACGTCATATTTCTGCAGCCAGACCCTCTTGAGAGACAGAACTACATAATGACGTCATATTTCTGCAGCCAGACCCTCTTGAGAGACAGAACTACATAATGACGTCATATTTCTGCAGCCAGACCCTCTTGAGAGACAGAACTACATGACGTCATATTTCAGGGCCCATTCGTTGTAAACATTAAACGTCATCAGTGCGCGCGGAGGGAAGCGTGGAGCTGAAGGTGAAGCGGGTCTGTCTCCGTGGTTCTGGTTCTGAAGTTTGGAGCGTCAGCGTTTTTAGAAAGAGGCTAAAATGTCCTTATTTATGTCTGAAGAGTGTGTGTTTATTTTTATGTAATCAGGAGTTGTTGTTTTTTGTTTTTTTTTTAGACTTTTGTAACCTGTTCTTCAGTAACATGGGTCTATCAGGAATCTTCAGGTTTCCCGTAACAAGATTTTCATTCATCTGCAGTGTTTCTCCAGAGACCAATGAGACAAAGAAAA